>NW_024470545.1:60000-70000 GCF_017639515.1 Carcharodon carcharias
CTGAAGATGGTTGGGCCGAGGACACTACCCTGAGGAACTCCTGCAGTGATGTCCTGGAGCTGAGATGATTGACCTCCAACAACCACAACCATCTTCCTTTGTGCTAGGTATGACTTCAACCAGCAGAGAGTTTTCCCCCCAATTCCCATTGACTCCAGTTTTGCTAGGGCTCCTTGATGCCGCACTCGGTCAAATGCTGCCTTGATGTCAAGGGCAGTCACTCTCACCTCACCTCAGGAGTTCAGCTCTTTTGTCCATGTTTGAACCAAGGCTGTAATGAGGTCAGGAGCCGAGAGATCCTGGCGGAACCCAAACTGGGTGTCAGTGAGCAGGTCATTGCTAAGCAAGTTCTGCTTGATAGCACTGTTGATGACCCCTTCCATTACTTTACTGATGATTGAGAGTAGACTGATGGAGCGGTAATTGGCCGGGTTGGATTTGTCCTGCTTTTTGTGTACAGGACATACCTGGGCAATTTTCCACATAGCCGGGTAGATGCCAGTGTTGTAGCTGTACTGGAACAGCTTGGCTAGGGATGCTGCAAGTTCTGGAGCACAAGTCTTCAGTACTATTGCCGGTATATTGTCAGGGCCCATAGCCTTTGCTGTATCCAGTGCCTTTAGCTATTTCTTCATATCACATGGAGTGAATAGAATTGGCTGAAGACTGGCATCTGTGATGCTAGGGACCTCCGGAGGAGGCTGAGATGGATCATCCACTCGCACTCCCGGCTGAAGATTGTAGCAAGTGCTTCAGCCTTATCTTTTGCACTGATGTGCTGGGCTCCCCCATCATTGAGGACGGGGATATTTGTAGAGCCTCCTCCCCCAGTGAGTTGTTTAATTGTCCATCACCATTCACAACTGGATGTGGCAGGACTGCAGAGCTTAGATCTGATCCGTTGGCGTGGGATCGCTTAGCTCTGTCTATCACTTGCTGCGACCATTGTTTGGTACGAAAGTTGTCCTGTAGTCCTTCACCAGGTTGACACCTCATTTTCAAGTATGCCCGGTGCTGCTCCTGGCATACCCTCCTGCTCTCTTCATTGAACCATCTCGTATTCAGCTCCTTGTCATTTCTTTTGTCATTGTGTGCCTTGTGGCCATGTCCTTTGAGGCAGCGCTTGAGCATTCCTGTGACTGGAATGTGATTTAGTGGTACGTTCACCTCTACATTTCACTGTCAGCAATGGACCGTCACTACCAGGTCCCAGCATCTCTTCTGGTTTTGGCATGCTGGCTGGGAGTCACTGGAGTGTGACCTCAATGGAGTGAGAGAGTTTGGTGAGCTGAGGGGAATTTATATATACATTTCTAAAAATCTAATATTGTTTGTATTTAACACTTAACTGCAAGTACTGTTTAAATTCCAGTCTCACCCAGGGGCCTAAGCAGGGAGATAGAGACTATCCACTGGCAGCACTGAAATAGTCAATTAAGGAAACTGGCTTGAACTGGTTTTTGCTGTACCTGGGCTCAGCCAGTCTCTTTCCTCAGAACATATAAATTCAGACATTCTCAGTGCGACTAGCACAGGAGTGCACCTCAATGGAGTATGTGAATTTGGTGAGTTGAGGGAGTTCGGTGAGGAGGGGAGGGAGGTAGCCCCTTGCTTTTTCTAACTTTTCCACCCTGTAGGAACTGGTCTTGCTTTACTACAGGGGGGGTTGAAGCTAGCTGTTTGCTGAGTGTTGGGTGAGTATCTGGTGAGTGTCCGGTAAGTGATCAAGGTCTAATTTCTACCTAAGGTTTAAAATAGTGCAATAATTTGAAATGAGATTGAATGCATGAAAGAAAATAAATAATTGAATCAAATAATTAAATAATTAATCAAAGCACATAAGTATGACAGAGCAGGTGATGTGTCTTGGCTGCAGCACGTGGGAGCTCCTGGATACCAGTGTTATCCAGGGCAAACACATCTGCAGTAAGTGTCTGCAGCTCGAGGAGCTTCGGCTTAGAGTCATTGAGCTGGAGGCTGAGCTGCAGACACTGCGACACATCAGGGAGGGGGAAAGTTGCCTGGACACTTTGCTTCGGGGATAGTCACAGCCTTTAGGATAGAGCCTTCTGACTTGGAAGGTGGTCAGGCGCAGGAGGGTGTAACTGATAGTGAGGCAGGTAAGGTGATCCAGAGGGCAGGAGTGTCAGCCTCTGTAATTATCCAACAGGTTTGAGGCTATACTAGATCTAGTATTGTGCAACGAGATAGGATTACTTGATCACCCCATAGTGAAGGCATACTAGGTAGCATTGATCTTTATATGATTGAATTTTACATTCAGTTTGAGGGGAGAAGAGCAGTTCTAAGACTAGTATTTTAAAATTAAATAAGGGCAATTACGATGGCATGAAAGTCGAGCTAGCTAAAGTGAACTGGCAAATGAAGTTAAAGGATGGGTCAATAGAGATGCAGTGGCAGACAGTTAAAGGGATATTTCAGGATACACCAAATAGATACATTCCAAGGAGAAAGCAAAATTCCAAATGGAGGGCCCATCATCTGTGGTTGACTAAAAAAGTTAAAGGCAGTATCAAACTTAAAGAAAAAGCAGATAATTGTGTTAAGAAGGACGGCAGGTCAGAAAATTGGACAGAATATAAAGAACAGCAAAGAATGACAAACAGATTAATAAGGAGGAAAAAAATTAGAGTACGAGAGAAATCTAGCTAGAAATATAAAGAGTTTCTATAGATATTTAAATAAGAAAAGAGTTAACAAATTGAGCATTTGTCCTATAGAAAGTGCGTATGGGGAATTGATAATGGAAATTAGGGAGATGACGGACGAATTAAACAGGTATTTTGCTTCGGTCTTCACTGTAGAGGACACAAGTAACATCCCGGAAATAGCTGCAAGTCAGGAAATGGGAGGGAGGGAGGAACTTTGGAAAATTACAACCACGAGGGAAGTGGTATTGAGTAAATTGTTGAAATGCAGGCTGACAAATCCCTGGGTCCGATTGGATTTCATCCCAGGGTCTTAAAAGAAGTGGCTAGTGAGATAGTTGATGCATTGGTTTTAATTTTCCAAAATTCCCTGGATTCAGGGAAGGTTCCATTAGATTGGAAAATAGAAAAGGTAACTCCTTTATTCAAAAAGGGAGGGAGACAGAAAACAGTAAACTACAGGCCAGTTAACTGAACATCTGTCATAGGGGGAATGTTAGAAGCTTTGAAGATATTCAGATCCTTGATTAACAAGGGAGTGAAGGGTTATTGGGGGTAGGCCGGAGGTTATATTCAGATCAGCTATGATCTTACTGGATAGCGGGGGAGGCTTGAAGGGCCGAGTGACCTACTCCTGCTCCATCTTCATACGGATGTTTGGTGGTTGCAGTGTTGACCTGCTGTACCGTGGTCGGAGCTGGAGGTTGAGGCTCATCAGACTGCTGGCAGCTCTCTTTTACATCCCACACGGGAGACGTCATGGTTACCTCCTGGGTATTTGGCTGCTCTGACCATTGAAGGTTTTCTGGCACCTGTAAGGAGAACGGACAAACCTGCTCCACAAGGAGAGAAGACAGTTCAGAGCTGAAGTCCCAGCCAGGACATCATTTTTTGGTCTGAGTGCTCAGGAAGTTGCAATTGTGTATAATTTATGCCCTTGTCATCTTCTGCCATTTTGGGGAGATCCGGGACTACACTGACCTCTCTGCTCGGGAGAGGGAAAGGCTGGTTGCGGATGATGTACGTCAGCTTGAAGATTTGTTTGCCGCCATACCCTAATGGTTCCAGAATTGTGCCTGTGACCGGAAGTCAGATACCTCCGGGCCCATGGAGTGGTGTGTCTCTTGTTCGAAGCTACAGTTCTTTGTCCAGCAGGACTGGTTACACTGGCTCCTGCATCTAATTTAAACTTCGTTAAATGGCCTTTGGCTGAAATGTTGGCACTCAAAACAAGAAACCAAGACCTTCGACCTTCCCCAAGAAGCATGGCTGTGAGTCTTCCGACCTCGTGGACCCTCCTTAGGCCTTCTGTGCTTTTCAAGAGTTTTTGTCTTGCACAGTTTGCCGTAGTGTTCAATCCTGCTGCACTGAAAGAATTGGGCTCAAATTTCAGGAAAATTATCTCATTTGTGGGAGTGCTTTACTCCACAGCGTTGGCACGGTCGCCCTGCTGGCCGGTTTGGGTATTGCTTTCCCTGGCCTGGAGAGTCCCTGTGCCTTCATTGCTGAACTAGCTGAACTGTGGGTTGGCCTCTGCACCACGGTTCATTTCCTCCCTTTACAAAGGGTCCTGTACTGCTCGCGGAGTCCTGACTGCCTAAACTCTCCGGATTGCCTTTTCCAGGGTTAGATCTTCCTTTGTTTGCATGAGGTCAGCAAGTGCATCGTCCACTATTCCTACCACTCGTCTATCTCTGATGAGTTCAGATTTTAAATCTCTGGGCGGGATTTTCTGGCTGCGCTCGCCACCGGGATTATCCAAAGTCAATGCACTTTTGGCAAGGCTGCTGCATCCCCCACAGCGGGTCCCACCACGGCGGGGCCTGAAAATCCAGGCCTCTGTATTCACAACCATCTTCCATCCTGTACAGATCATTGATGAATATATTGACAAGTTCTCCTACCTGCTGGACTCACTTGTTAAGTTTAGCTCTTTTGAGTATTTAATTGCTTCTTAGATGAAAATAAACATTAAATGATTTTAGTACTTCTTCACATGTAGGAGCTGATTGATTCTCTGCAATAATGTCACCCATAATTGGGCCTACTGAGTAAAGCAGTGTGTTAACCTGCTTAGCTTCTGCCTTTTCGTCTGAACCTGAAGCAATGCTGTATCTTAGGAATCTTTTCCTCCAAAGTCCCCAATTATGTGACTGATCTGGTCCTTGGATAAGTCCAAATTTATTTGGAAAGGTGGAATATTTATCCATGGTCAATTTTTTTAAAAGTGTAGGCTCTGCTTTAAGAGCTTTCTGAATTTCAAGATGGCGTCGCCGTTCACTTGGGGACAAAGGGATTTCCTGAGCTTGCTGGTTTTGGCGGGCTCTGCTACAATGGCGATCACGTCAGCTGAAAATACATTTTCAACAATGCCTGGATTGACTGCCCGCCCAATTCTCTTGCTCGGCGTTTTACATTAAAATCAGACGTTTGTTGAAACCTGGCTTTTGCTTTCTGTCAGCTGAGTTCAGAAGTCACGATTTTCCTGGATTATTTAATGAATTATTTTTTTGTTTCGGGTGAACCTGGAAGTGTTCGGGTGCCGACCTGTGGACTGGGGTTTAGTGATGGTGTTTTTTTCAAACTACACTTCTGACTCTGACTATTTTAAAGATTTCTCAGGACTTGCTGTAGCCTGGAGTTTAAAAAAGATTTAAGTCACCCTGCTAACTCTGGGATTTGAAGCTGGATTGCCTAAGGAGCTGCAGTAGAATCTGCCGCAGTTAGGAATTTTAAATCTCTGCCTTCAGCTTTCAAGCCTTTCTTTGGAACTTTTTCCTGGGGATTTTCCCCCTGTGCCATTGCTTCTGGAACTTCTTTTTAGGTCAGACTGCTTTGCTTTGCTGAATTTCTTTCTCAGTCTTCAAGCATTTTTGTTTTTCTCTGCATTTTCTGAGAGATTTGGGGTTTTTCCACAAGCTGCTGCCATGTTGTAGCGTCTTGGTTACAGTTCAGTAGGTCTGAAGAAGTTTTCGTAGTCATACGTAGGTTAACTGTAAGTCTTGATTGACTCTTAGAACTATTTACAAATATACAGTAAAGAATACAAGTGATGAGCTGTCTCCATGCTTGCTGATGCACACGGCTCAGTCCAACACTCAACTGACCCTGGATGCGGGTCATGTGCTGTCTTACATCACTGTGTAGCCGTACTGTACGCAGTCCCACATTAACCCTATATGTGCCAGACCCGTAGGCTATACTGCCTTGCATTGTTTGTGGCTTGATGCAACTAAACTGTCCTCTGAAGTGGTCGTTAAGAGCTAAGCACATTGGTGTGGGTGTGGAGTCACGTATAGGCCCAGACTGGGTAAGGATGGCAGGTTCCCTTCCCTATAGAAGCTCAGAGAACCCAGTTATTTTTTTGTGACAATCCAACAGCTTTCATGGTCACTTTTACTGGGACGAGCTTTCTTTTGGTCAAACTGAATTGCGATTCTCAAACAGCTCTGGTGTGGATTTGAACTCCCGTTCTCTGAATTAATCGTTTCGTGAATTAATGAGCATAATCTACCGTTTCACAAAGACGGGCTAATAATAGCTTTGATGAGAGAGGAAGCGAGGCTGGATCGGTCGTGGATGTGGGTACATCGAGATCACTCGGATTCCTGACTCATTGCATAAAAATACCGAGCTGCATTGTGGGTGTGAGACAATCCTGATCAGCCTTAGCAACACACAGTCCAATGATGTCACAGGTGTGCATGAGCCTTTCATTCTCCAAGTAACTGGTTAAAGGACTTAAAGTCGAATTTTCTGTTTGGCAGATGGTGATTTACCTCTCTGCTGAGATCTATAATTGGTCGGGTTCCACCACACGCCTGGATCTTCAGTTCTCTACAGAAAACCGCAACAGGCAGAAACCACAACAGGCGGAGCGATCGATTCACCTTTGCAGCTATAGAAAGCCAAACATTCCTCACCATATTAACCGTCTGCCGTCCCCTTTGGCTGTCACTGTAAGCTAGGGCCTGGATTTTGTTTCGTTCACTTGCTATTGGAGCTGTTTCACTGATCATCAAAGAATGACAGAGGGGGGTAGATTTCTGCTTGTCCACAGTGAGATCGGGAATGCACTGACTGTAAAGATAAAGACGGATTCGATAATAGCCTTCGGCGGATAAATACTTGAAGAATGGAGGATTGCAGGGGCACAGGGCAAGGACAGGGGAGGATTGGATGAGTTGATTAGTTTTACCAAAGAGCCAGTACAGGCACAGTGGACCAGATACCCTCCATTTCCACTATCAGTTACTATAAAAAGTGAGGGACCATCGCAAATGAACATATATCGTCAAAGTACAAAAAGTCCCATGGATTAATAGGTTGCAAGACCGAGATTTAGATTTTTCAGGAACCCCACTTGCAAACAGTACAAAGTGCATCATGGACAAATCACTCCCATTGCTCTCACAACCTCTTCAGAGATTGCAATAAAAGCAGAATACTGTCGATGCAGGAAATCTGCACTAAAAGCAGAAAATGCTGGAAAAACTCAGCAGCATTTGAGGAGGGAGAAACAGAGTTAATGTTTAGAGTACAATATGACTGTCCTTCAGAGATTGAGCCACTGACACTCCCAATACATTACTGAGGGAGTGCTGCACTGTCAGAGGGTCAGTACTGAGGGAGTGCTGCACTGTCGGAGGGTCAGTACTGAGGGAGTGCTGCACTGTCAGAGGGTCAGTACTGAGGGAGTGCTGCATTGTCAGAGGGTCAGTACTGAGGGAGTGCTGCAATGTTGGAGGGTCAGTACTGAGGGAGTGCCGCACTGTCGGAGGGTCAGTACTGAGGGAGTGCCGCACTGTCGGAGGGTCAGTACTGAGGGAGTGCTGCATTGTCAGAGGGTCAGTACTGAGGGATTGCTGCAATGTTGGAGGGTCAGTACTGAGGGAGTGCCGCACTATCAGAGGGTCAGTACTGAGTGACTGCCGCACTGTCGGAGAGTCAGAACTGAGGAAGTGCTGCACACTGTGGGAGGGTCAGTACTGAGGGAGTGCTGCACTGTCAGAAGGTCAGTACTGAGGGAGTGCTGCACTGTCGTAGGGTCAGTACTGAGGGAGCGCTGCACTGTCGGAGGGTCAGTACTGAGGGAGCGCCGCACTGTCGGAGGGTCAGTACTGAGGGAGTGCTGCACTGTCAGAGGGTCAGTACTGAGGGTGTGCTGCAGTCAGAGGGTCAGTACTGAGGGAGTGCTGCACTGTCGTAGGGTCAGTACTGAGGGAGCGCTGCACTGTCGGAGGGTCAGTACTGAGGGAGTGCTGCACTGTCAGAGGGTCAGTACTGAGGGAGTGCTGCACTGTCAGAGGGTCAGTACTGAGGGAGCACTGCACTGTCAGAGGGTCAGTACTGAGGGAGCGCTGTGTGGTGCTGCTTTTCAGATGAGACATAAAACCAAGGGCCTGTCTGCTCTCTCAGTTGAATGTAAAAGATCCCAGGACATTATTTTGATAGGGATCTTTCCCCAGTGTCCTGGCCTATGTTACTCTCTTAACTAACATCACAAAAACAGATTATTTGGTCAGTATCACATTGCTGTTTCTGGGAGCTTGCTGTGCACAAATTGTCAGGTGCATTTCCTATGCTGCAGCATCATTACACTTCCAAACTACTTTGTTGGCCATTGGCTACTTGGGCAGATGTAAGGTTGTGAAAGATGCTATAAAAATGCAAATTATTTCTTTCAATGTTTGCTGTTGATTAGAAGGAAACATCCCAGAGGCCAATTTGCCATTGTATTTTTCATCCATTCCTGGGGTGTGGACATCACTGGCTGGGCCAGCATTTATTGCCCTTGAGAAGGTGGTGGTGAGCTGCCTTCTTGAACCGCTGCAGTCCATGTGGTGTAGGTACACCTACAGTGCTGTTAGGGAGGGAGTTCCAGGATTTTGACCCAGCGACAGTGAAGGAACGGCGATATATTTCCAAGTCAGAATGGTGAGTGACTTGGAGGGGAACTTCCAGGTGGTGGTGTTCCCATGTATCTGCTGCCCTTGTCCTTCTAGATGGGAGTGGTCTTGGGTTAGGAAGGTGCTGTCGAAGGAGCCTTGGTGAGTTTCTTAACATTGCAACAAGAATCATTTCACAAGTGAACGCTACAGGGAAAAGTTGGACTTCTCTGGAGGGAGAGCTCTGCAGGTGGGATCACTGATGTGGTTCCAGCGAAGAACCTTCCTTGTGCTTGAGGTTATTTTAATGCTTGACCTTGGAATGTGGACATCACTGGCAAAGCTGGCATTTCTTGCCCTGAGATGGTAAGTCTTTCGATTGCTGTAGTTCCAGCATGGATGGAGCCTCTACACTAATGGGAGTTAGGAATATCCACGATATTGACCCAGCAATGATGAAGATGAATGCCCATGTTAGGCTGGTGTGTGACTGGGAGGTGGTAGTGTTCACCTTCGAGCAGAGATGGTTAAGAGGAGATTTGATCGAGGTGTTTAAAATTATGGAGGGTTCAGATTGGAGCGAGTGTTCCCAATGGCTAATGAGTCAGTAACCAGCGGACACAGAGTTAAGGGCCCAGGTTTTCTGTGCCTGCCGACGTCAGGTGTGTTTGGTGGGTGGACAATATTGTGAGATTTGTTTCACGGCGGCCTGAAACCAGCTCACGATCCTCAGCTGAGCCCACCGACGGCAAGCTGTGTTCCCTGTCGTCAGACATCGGAAACCTCATTGTAAATAGATCAGCTTATCGTTATAAGGCCAGCCCACCCGGAATCATCTCCCCCCCACCCCCCTCCAGCTGGATCATCCACCCACATTGGCAGGAAAACACACCAATGTGTTTCACAACTGTACATGAGCAACGTGCACCTGGAGCACTTCACTCGGGACTCCGAGGTGTGTTTGCCTACCTTGCTTCGAGCAACACTCACAGTCACCAGCTCCAGGCTTCACAGGCAGCACCACGTCACTTTCAGGGAGGCTCACGGGCAGGTCTGATTTGTTATTTGAGTTTTTAATCACAATCATCAGACTGACTGCCCTGCCCAAAACTGTTCTCCGAGGTTACAGATTCTTTCGTTAAGTAGATGTGTTTCTATTAAACGCTGCATTCACGGGGATTATCACTCTCTAATGTGCTGCTGCTATTTTTGTCCTTGCTCCCTTTGGCGACGTGGATTTTTAAACAGTTATTGGAGCGTAGTTTTAATGGGAGCAGCAAAAGGTTCCATCAAAGTCGCAAAGTGCCTCAAATCTGATCCAATGACGTTACCTGCTCGGGATATAGGTTAATTTGTTAGACTTTGCAAAGTATTTCCATGGCAACAGCATTTATCTTTTTTACTTTGTGTTTCTTATCCAAACATTTAACAAAGGAGCTGATG
>NW_024470545.1:75000-100011 GCF_017639515.1 Carcharodon carcharias
ACCCCCTCACCCTCTCACCCCCTCACCCTCTCACCCTCTCACCCCCTCACCCTCTCACCCCCTCACCCTCTCACCCCTCACCCTCTCACCCTCTCACCCCTCACTCTCTCACCCTCTCACCCCCTCACCCCCTCACCCCCTCACCCTCTCACCCCCTCAACCCCTCACCCTCTCATCCCCTCACCCTCTCAACCTCTCACCCTCTCACCCCCTCACCCTCTCACCCCCTCACCCCTTCACCCTCTCACCCCCTCACCCCCTCACCCTCTCACACTCTCACCCCCTCAACCCCTCACTCCCTCACCCACTCACGCTCTCACCCCCTCACCCTCTTACGCTCTCACCCTCTCACCCCTCACCGCCTCACCCCCTCAACCCCTCACCGACTTACCCCCTCACCCCCTCACCACCTCAACCCCTCAACCCCCTCACCCCCTCACCTCTCACCCTCTCACCCCCTCACCGCCACAACCCCTCACCCCCTCAAAGCCTCACCCCCTCACCCTCTCATCCCCTCACCCACTCACACCCTCACACTCACACCCTCTCACCCCCTCACCCCCTCACCCGCTCACACTCTCACCCTCCCACCCCCTCACACCCTCACCCTCCAAACCCCGCACACCCTCACCCTCCCACCCCCTCACACCCTCACCCCCTCACCCTCCCACCCCCTCACACCGTCACCCCCTCACATCCTCCCCTCACCCTCCCACCCCCTCACACCCTCACCCTCCCACCCCCTCACACCCTCACACCCTCACCCCCTCACCCCCTCACCCTCCCACCCCCTCACACCCTCACCTCCTCACATCCTCCCCCTCTCACCCCCTCACACCCTCACCCCCTCACACTTTCACCCCCTCACCCTCCCACCCCCTCACACCTTCACCCCCTCACCCTCCCACCCCCTCACACCCATACCCCATCATTCCCTCACCCACTCACCCCCTCACAACCTCACACTCACACCCTCACCCCTCACCCTCTCACACCCTCACACCCTCACACTCCCACCCCCTCACACCCTCACCCCCTCACACCTTCACCCCCTCAACCCCTCACCCTCTCACCCCCTTATACCCTCACCCCCTCACCCCTTCAGCCCCTCACCCCTTCACCCCCTCACACCCTCACCCTCTCAACCCCTCATACCCTCATACCCTCACCCCTCACCCCCTCACCACCTCACGTCCTCACCCCTTCACCCTCAGCCCCTCAACCCCTCACCTCTTCACACTCACCACCTCACACTCACCCCCTCACACCCTCAACCTTCATCCTGTCACCCCCTCACCCCCTCACTCCCTCACCCCTCACACTCACACTCACCCCTTCACCCTCCCACCCCCTCACACACTCATCCCCTCACATCCTCCCCCTCTCATCCCCTCACACCCTCACCCCCTCACACCTTCACCCCCACCCCCTCACCCTCTCACCCCCTCACCCCTTCACCCCCTCACTCCCTCACCCCCTCACACTCACACCCTCACCCCCTCACATCCTCCCCCTCTCACCCCCTCACACCCTCACCCCCTCACACCTTCACCCCTTCACCCCCTCACCCTCCCACCCCCTCAACCTCTCACCCCCTCATACCCTCACCCTCTCACCCCCTCAGCCTCTCACCCCCTCACCCCCTCAGACCCTCACCCTCTCACCCTCTCACCCCCTCACCCTCTCACCCCCTCACCCCCTCACCCTCTCACCCCCTCACCCCCTCACCCTCTCACCCTCTCACCCCCTCACCCTCTCACCCCCTCACCCTCACCCTCTCACCCCCTTACCCCCTCACCCTCTCACCCTCTCACCCACTCACCCCCTCACCCTCTCACCGCCTCACCCTCTCACCCCCTCACCCCTCACTCTCTCACCCTCTCACCCCCTCACCCCCTCACCCCCTCACCCTCTCACCCCCTCAACCCCTCACCCTCTCACCCCCTCACCCACTCACCCTCTCACCCTCTCACCCTCTCACCCCCTCACCCTCTTAACCCCTCACCCTCTTAACCCCTCACCCCTTCACCCTCTCACCCCCTCACCCCCTCACCCTCTCACACTCTCGCCTCCTCAACCCCTCACCCTCTCACCCCCTCACCCACTCACCCTCTCACCCTCTCACCCTCTCACCCCCTCACCCTCTCACCCTCTCACCCCCTCACCCCTTCACCCTCTCACCCTCTCACCCCCTCACCCTCTCACACTCTCACCCCCTCAACCCCTTACTCCCTCACCCACTCACGCTCTCACCCCCTCACCCTCTCACGCTCTCACCCCCTCACCCCTCACAGCCTCACCCCCTCACCCCCTCACCGACTCACCCCCTCACCCCCTCACCACCTCAACCCCTCAACCCCCTCAACCCCTCACCTCTCACCCACTCACCCCCTCACCCCCCCAAACCCTCACCCCCTCACCCTCTCATCCCCTCACCCACTCACACCCTCACACTCACACCCTCTCACCCCCTCACCCCCTCACCCGCTCACACTCTCACCCTCCCACCCCCTCACACCCTCACCCTCCAACCCCCTCACACCCTCACCCTTCCACCCCCTCACACCCTCACCCTCCCACCCCCTCACACCCTCACCCCCTCACCCTCCCACCCCCTCACACCCTCACCCCCTCACATCCTCCCCTCTCACCCTCCCACCCCCTCACACCCTCACCCTCCCACCCCCTCACACCCTCACACCCTCACCCTCCCACACCCTCACACCCTCACCCCCTCACCCCCTCACCCCCTCACCCTCCCACCCCCTCACACCCTCACCTCCTCACATCCTCCTCCTCTCACCCCCTCACACCCTCACCCCCTCACACTTTCACCCCCTCACCCTCCCACCCCCTCACACCTTCACCCCCTCACCCTCCCACCCCCTCACACCCATACCCCATCATTCCCTCACCCACTCACCCCCTCACAACCTCACACTCACCCCCTCACCCCCTCACCCTCTCACACCCTCACACCCTCACCCTCCCACCCCCTCACACCCTCACCCCCTCACACCTTCACCCCCTCAACCCCTCACCCTATCACCCCCTTATACCCTCACTCCCTCACCCCTTCAGCCCCTCACCCCTTCACCACTTCACCCCCTCACACCCTCACCCTCTCAACCCCTCATACACTCATACCCTCACCCCTCACCCCCTCACCACCTCACGTCCTCACCCCTTCATCCTCAGCCCCTCAACCCCTCACCTCTTCACACTCACCCCCTCACACTCACCCCCTCACACCCTCAACCTTCATCCTGTCACCCCATCTCCCCCTCACTCCCTCACCCCCTCACACTCACACCCTCACCCCCTCAAACTCCCACCCCCTCACACACTCACCCCCTCACACCCTCATCCTCCCACCCCCTCACACCCTCACCCCCTCACATCCTCCCCCTCTCACCCCCTCACACCCTCACCCCCTCACACCTTCACCCCCTCACCCCCTCACCCTCTCACCCCCTCACCCCCTCACACTCTCACCCCCTCACACTCACACCCTCACCCCCTCACCCTCCCACCCCCTCACACACTCACCCCCTCAAACCCTCACCCTCCCACCCCCTCACACCCTCACCCCCTCACATCCTCCCCCTCTCACCCCCTTACACCCTCACCCCCTCACACCTTCACCCCCTCACCCCTCACCCTCCCACCCCCTCACCCTCACCCCCTCACCCTCTCACCCCCTCAGCCTCTCAGCTCCTCACCCCCTCAGCCCCTCACCCTCTCACCCCCTCACCCCCTCACCCCCTCAGTCCCTCACCCTCTCACCCCCGCACCCTCACCCTCTCACCCCCTCAGCCCCTCACCCTCTCACCCCCTCACCCCCTCATCCTCTCACCCTCTCACCCTCTCACCCCCTCACCCTCTCAGCCCCTCACCCCCTCACCCTCTCACCCACTCACCCCCTCACCCCCTCAGCCCCTCACCCTCTCACCCCCTCACCCCCTCACCCTCTCACCCCCTCCGGCCCTCACCCTCTCACACCCTCAACCCCTCACCCTCTAACCCTCCCACCCTCCCACCCCTCACCCTCTCACCCCCTCATCACCTCACCCCCTCACCCCCTCATCGCCTCAACCCTTCACCCACTCACCCCCTCAACCCCTCACCCCCTCACCCTCTCACGCTCTCACCCCCTCACCCTCTCACGCTCTCACCTCCTCACCCCTCACGGCCTCACCCCCTCACCCCCTCACCCCCTCACCTCTCACCCTCTCACCCCCTCACCCCCTCAACCCCTCGCACCCTCAAACCCTCACCCCCTCACCCCCTCACCCTCTCACCCCCTCACCCACTCACACCCTCACACTCACACCCTCTCACCCCCTCACCCCCTCACACGCTCACCCTCCCACCCCCTCACACCCTCACCCTCCAACCCCCTCACCCTCCCACCCCATCACACCCTCACCCCCTCATACGCTCACCCTCCCACCCCCTCACACCCTCACACCCTCACATCCTCCCCCCTCACCCTCACACCCCCTCACACCTTCACCCTCCCACCCCCTCACACCCTCACACCCTCACCCCCTCACCCTCCCACACCCTCACACACCTCACCCCCTCACATCATTCCCCTCACACCCTCACCCCCTCACACTTTCACCCCCTCACCCTCCCACCCCCTCACACCTTCACCCCCTCACCCTCCCACCCCCTCACACCCTCACCGCCTCACCCTCCCACCCCCTCACACCCATACCCCCTCATTCCCTCACCCACTCACCCCCTCACAACCTCACACTCACACCCTCACCCCCTCACCCTCTCACACCCTCACACCCTCACCCTCCCACCCCCTCACACCCTCACCCCCTCACACCTTCACCCCCTCACCCCCTCACCCCCTCACCCCCTCATACCCTGCCCCTCACCCCTTCAGCCCCTTTCCCCTTCACCCCTTCACCCCCTCACACCCTCACCCTCTCAACCCCTCATACCCTCATACCTTACCCCTCACCCCCTCACCACCTCACGGTCTCACCCCTTCACCCCCAGCCCCTCAACCCCTCACCTCTTCACACTCACCCCCTCACACTCACCCCCCTCACACCCTCACCCTTCATCCTGTCACCCCCCACCCCCTCACTCCCTCACCCCCTCACACTCACACGCTCACCCCCTCACCCTCCCACCCCCTCACATCCTCCCCCTCTCACCCCCTCACATCCTCACCCCCTCACACCTTCACCCCCTCACCCCCTCACCCTCCCACGCCCTCACACCCTCACCCTCCCACCCCCTCACACACTCACCCCCTCACACCCTCACCCCCTCACATCCTCCCCTCTCACCCCCTCACATCCTCACCCCCTCACACCTTCACCCCCTCACCCCCTCACCCTCCCACCCCCTCACACCCTCACCCATCACCCTCCCACCCCCTCACACCCACACCCCCTCATTCCCTCACCCACTCACCCCCTCACCCCCTCACAACCTCACACTCACACTCTCACCCCCTCACCCCCTCACACCCTCACACCCTCACCCTTCCACCCCCTCACACCCTCACCCCCTCACACCTTCACCCCCTCACCCCCTCATACCCTCACCCCCTCACACCTTCACTACCCCACTCCCTCACCCTCCCACACACTCACCCCCTCACCCCTTCACCCCCTCAGAACCTCACCCTCCCAGCCCCTCACACCCTCACTCCCTCACCCCTTCAACCTCTCACACACTCACCCTCTCACATCTTCATACCCTCATACCCTCACCCCTCACCACCTCATGCTCTCACCCCTTCACCCTCACCCCCTCAACCCCTCACCTCTTCACACTCACCCCCTCACACACTCACCCCCTCACACCCTCACCCTTCATCCTGTCACCCACTCACCCCTTCACTCCCTCACCCCCTCACACTCACCCTCTCACACCCTCACCCTCTCAACCCCTCACCCCCTCACCCTCTCAACCCCTCACACCCTCACCCTCGCACACCCTCACACCCTCACCCTCCCACCCCCTCACACCCTCATGCCCTCATACCCTTACCCCCTCACCCCCTCACCCTCTCACCCCTCAACCTCACCCTCACACCCACACCCCCTCACCTCCTCACTCCCTCACCCCATCACACCCTCACACCCTCACACCCTCACCCTCCCACCCCCTCACACCCTCACCCCCTCACATCCTCCCCTCTCACCCCCTCACAGCCTCACCCCCTCACACCTTAACCATCTCACCCCCTCACCCTCCCAACGCCTCACACCCTCAGCCCCTCACCCTCCCACCCCCTCACAGCCACAACCCCTCATTCCCTCACCCACTGACACCCTCGCCCCCTCACAACCTCACACTCACACCGTCACCCCCTCACCCGCTCACACCCTCACACCCTCACCCTCCCACCCCCTCACACCCTCACCCCCTCACACCACCCCCTCACCCCCTCATTCCCTCACCCCCTCACACATTCACCCCCTCACACCCTCACCCTCCCACCCCCTCACCCCCTCACCCCTTCACCCCCTCACACCCTCACCCTCTCACCCCCTCATACCCTCACCCCTCACCCCACCACCTCACCCTCTCACCCCCTCACCCTCTCACCTCTTCACACACTCACATGCTCACCCTCTCACCCACTCACCCCCTCACCCCCTCACCCTCTCACCCACTCACTCCCTCACCCTCTCACACCCTCACCCTCTCACCCCTCCACCCCCTCACCCTCTTACCCCTCAATCCCTCACCCTGTCACCCTCTCACCCTCTCACCCCCTCACTCCCTCACTTCCTCAACCTCTCACCCCCTCATGCCCTCAACCTTCCACCCCCTCACCCTCTCACCCTCCACCCCCCTCACCCCTTCACCTTCTCGCCCCATCACCCCCTCAACCCTCCACCCTCACACCCCCTCACCATCTCACCCTCCACCCCCTCACCATCTCACCCCCTCACCCTCTCACCCCTCACCCCATCAACCCTCCACCCCCTCACTCCCTCATCCTCTCTCCCTCTTGCCCCCTCACACTCTCAACCCCTCACCCCCTCAACATCTCACTCCCTTACCCTCTCATCCTCTCATCCACTCAACCCCTCACCAATCACTCTCTCACCCTCTCACCCCCTCACCCTCTCAGCCCCCACCCTCTCACCCCCTCACACCCTCACCCTCACACCACCTCAACCCCTCACCCTCTCACCCTCTCACCCTCTCACCCCCTCACCCTCACCCTCTCAACCCCTCACCCTCTCACTGCCTCACCCTCTGACCCCTCACCCACTCACCCTCTCACCCCTCAGCCACTCACCCTCTCAACCCCTCACTCTCACTCCCTCACCCTCTCATCCGCTCACCCCCTAACCCCCTCACCCCCTCATCCCTTCACCCTCTCACCACCTCACCCCCCACCCCTCACCCCCCAACCCTCCACCCTCTCACCACCTCACCCACTCACCCCTTCACCCCCTCACCCTCTCACCTCCTCAACCCCTCACCTCCTCACTTACTCACCCTCTCACCCCCTCATCCCTCAAGCCCCACCCCCTCACCCCCACCTCCTCACCCTCTCAGCCCCTCACCACCTCAACCCTCCACCCCCTCACCCTCTCACCCCCTCACCTCTCACCCCCTCACCCCTCAACCCTCCACTCTCTCAACCCTCATGCCCCACCCACTCAAACTCTCACCCTCTCACCATCTCACCCTCTTGCCCCCTCACCCTCTCACCATCTCAACCCCTCACCCTTCATCCTCTCACCCCCTCACCCTCTCACCCCCAACCCCTTCACCTTCTAACCCCCAACCCTCTCACCCACTCACCCCCTCATCCCCTCATCCCCTCATTCCCTCACCTCATCACATCCTCACCGCCACACCCCCTCACCCTCTCACCCCCTCACCCTCTCACCCCCTGACCCTCTCTCCCCATCACCCCATCACCACCTCACGTCCTCAACCTTCCACCTTCACACCCTCACCCTCTCGCCCCCTCACTCTCTCACCCCCTCACCCTCTCACCCTCCACCCCCTCACCCCCTCACCTCCTCACGCCCTCACCCTCTCACCCACTCACCCACTCACATCCTCACCCTCTCACCCCTCACCCCATCAACCCTCCACCCCCTCACTCCCTCACCCTCTCTCCCTCTCGCCCCCACCCTCACACCCCCTCAACCCCTCACGCTCACACCCTCTCACACCCTCACCCCCTACGGCTCTCACTCTCTCAACTCCTCACCCTCTGACCCCCTCACCCTCTGAGCCCCTCAGCCCTCTGCCCCCTCAGCCTTTCAACCCTCCACCCACACACCCCCTCAACCCCTCACCCACTCACCCCCTCATCCTCTCACCCAACCCCTCACCCACTCAACCCCTCAGCCACTCACCCCCTCTCACTCTCACCCCCTCTCATTCTCACACCCTCACCATCACACTCCCTCACACTCTCACCCACTCACCCAACCCCTTCATCCCTTCACCCTCTCACCCCCTCACCCCATCACCTTTTCACCCCCTCAACCCTCCACCCTCTCACCCCCTCACCCTCTCACCCCCTCACCCTTTCACCCTCTCACCCCCTCAACCCCTCAACCCCTCACCTCACTTCCTCACCCTCTCACCCCCTCACCCCCTCACCCTCTCACGCCATCACACCCTCACCGCCTCACCCTCTCACCCCCTCAACCCCCACCCTCGCACCCCCTCACTGCCTCACCCTCTCAGCCCCTCACTCTCTCACCCCCTCACCCCTCAATCCTCCACTCCCTCAACCCCACACCCTCCCACACCCTCACCCCCTCACCCTCTCACCCCCTCATCCCCTCACCCTCTCACCCCCCACCTCCTCACCCCCTCACCCTCTCACCCTCTCGCCCCCTCAAACCTCCACCCCTCAGCCCCTCACCCTCCCACACCCTCACCCTCACCCCCTCACCCTCTCACTCCATCAACCCCTCAACCCCTCACCCTCTCACCCCCTCACCCCTCAAACTCTCGCTCTCTCACCCTCTCACCCCTCACCCCATCAACCCTCCACTCCCTCACTCCCTCTCCCTCTCACCCTCTCACCCTCTCACCCCTCACCCTCTCACCCCCTTACCCCCTCACCCCCTCAACCCCTCACCTCCTCACTTCCTCACCCTCTCACCCCCTCACCCCTCAAGCCCCACCCCCTCACCCCCTCACCTCCACCTCCTCACCCTCTCACCCACTCACACCTCACCCCTCAACCCTCCACACCCTCACCCCCTCACCCTCTCATCTCCTCCTCTCACCCTCTCACCCCTCAACCCTCCATTCCCTCAACCCTCATGCCCCATCCCCTCACCCTCTCACCCCTTCACCCCTCAACCTTCCACTCCCTCAACCCTCATGCCCCACCCACTCACCCCCTCACCCCCTCACCCTCTCACCCTCTCACACCCTCACCTCCTCACCTCCTCAACCCCTCACCTTCTCACCCCCTCACCCCCTCAACCCTCCACCCTCTCACCCCCTCACCCTCTCACCTCCTCACCTCTCACCCTCTCACCCCCTCAACCCTCCACTCCCTCAACCCTCACGCCCCATCCCCTCACCCTCTCACCCCTTCACCCCTCAACCCTCCAATCCCTCAACCCCACACACTCACCCCCTCACCCTCTCACCTACTCACCCCCTCACCCTCTCATCCCGTCACCCCCCTCACCCCCTCACACCCTCACCTCACCCTCTCAACTACTCACCCCCTCAACCCACCACCCCATCACCCCCTCACCCCCTCACCCTCTCACCATCTCACCCCCTCAACCCCTCACCCACTCACTACCTCAATCTCTCACCCCTCAACCCCTCACCCACTCACCCTCACCCCTCAGCCACTCACCCCCTCAACGCCTCAACCTCTCACCCCCTCTCCCTCTCACCCCCTCACCATCACAGTCCCTCACCCCCTCACCCCCTCACCTTCTCACCCCCTCACCCCCTCAACCCTCCACCCTCTCACCCCCTCACCCTTCACCCTCTCAGCCCCTCACCCTCTCACCCCCTCACCCTCTCACCCCCTCAACCCCTCAACCCCTCACCTCACCTCCTCACTTCCTCACCCCCTCACCCCCACCTGCTCACCCCCTCACCTCCTCACCTCTCACCCTCTCACCCCCTCAACCCTCCACCCCCTCACCCTCTCACCCCTTCACCTCCTCACCTCTCACCCTCTCACCCCCTCAACCCTCCACTCCCTCAACCTTCACGCCCCATCCCTCACCCTCTCACCCCTTTACCGCTCAACCCTCCACTCCCTCAACCCTCATGCCCCACCCCCTCACCCTCTCACCCTCTCACCTTCTCATACCCTCACACCCTCACCACCTCACCCCCCCACCACCTCACCCCCTCACCCCCTCACCCTCTCACCCCTCACCCCATCAACCCTCCACTCCCTCACTCCCTCACCCTCTCACCATCTCACCCTCTCGCCCCCTCGCACTCTCACCCCCTCAACCCCTCACCCCCTCATCCTCTCACCCCCTCACCCCTCAAGCCCCACTCCCTCACCCCCACCTCCTCACCCTCTCACCTGCTCACCCCTCAACCCTCCACCCACTCACCCCCTCACCCTCTCACCTCCTCACCTCTCACCCTCTCACCCCTCAACCCTCCACTCCCTCAACCCTCACACCCCATCCCCTTACCCTCTCACCCCTTCACCCCTCAACTCTCCACTCCCTCAACCCTCATGCCCCACCCCCTCACCCCCTCACCCTCTCACCCTCACCCTCTCACCCTCTCACCATCTCACACCCTCATCTCCACACCACCTCACCCCCTCACCCCTCACCCTCTCACCCCTCTCCCCAACAACCCTCCACTCCCTCTCCCTCACTCCCTCACTCCCTCACCCTCTCACCCCCTCACCCTCTCACCCCCTCAACCCCTTACCCACTCACTCTCAGCCCCTCTCCCTCTGACCCCCAACCATCTCACCCACTCAC
The DNA here is from genome assembly GCF_017639515.1 of Carcharodon carcharias. Classification (NCBI taxonomy): domain Eukaryota; kingdom Metazoa; phylum Chordata; class Chondrichthyes; order Lamniformes; family Lamnidae; genus Carcharodon; species Carcharodon carcharias. The sequence goes on from NW_024470545.1 coordinate 85,953, forward strand.
CCCCCAATCCTCTCACCCCCTCACTCCTCACCCCCTCACCCTCTCACCCTCTCACCCCCTCACCCTCTCACGCCCTCACTCCCTCACCCTCTCACACTCTCACCCTCTCAACCCCTCACCCCCTCACCACCCCCACCCCCTCACCCCCTCACCCTCTCACCCCTCACCCCATCAACCCTCCACTCCCTCACTCCCTCACCCTGTCACCATCGCACCCTCTCGCCCCCTCGCACTCTAACGCCCTCAAGCCCTCACCCCCTCATCCTCTCACCCCCTCACCCCTCAAGCCCCACTCCCTCACCCCTCACCCCCACCTCCTCACCCTCTCACCTGCTCACCCCTCAACCCTCCACCCACTCACCCCCTCACCCTCTCACCTCCTCACCTCTCACCCTCTCACCCCTCAACCCTCCACTCCCTCAACCCTCACACCCCATCCCCTCACCCTCTCACCCCTTCACACCTCAACTCTCCACTCCCTCAACCCTCATGCCCCATCCCCTCACCCCCTCACCCTCTCACCCTCACCCTCTCACCATCTCACACCCTCACCTCCTCACCACCTCACCCCCTCACCCCTCACGCTCTCACCCCTCTCCCCATCAACCCTCCACTCCCTCTCCCTCACTCCCTCACCCCCTCACCCTCTCACCCTCTCACCCCCTCACCCTCTCACCCATTCACCCCCTCACACTCTCACCCCTCACACTCTCACCCCCTCACACCCTCACCCCCTCAACCCCTCACACCCTCAACCCCTCACCCTCACACTCTCACCACCTCACCCTCTCACCCCCTCACCTTATCATCCCCTCAACCCCCACCCCCTCAGCCCCCACCTTCTCAACCCCTCACCCCCTCAACCCTCCACCCTCTCACCCCCTCACCCTCTCACCCCCTAACACTCTCAACCCCTCATCCCCTCACCTTCTTGCCCCATCAAGCCTCTCATCCCCTCACTCTCTTGCCCCCTCACCCTCTCATCCCTTCACCCTCTCACCCACTCAACCTTCCACCCCCTCACCTTCTCGCCCCATCAACCCTCTCAACTCCTCACCCTCTCACCCCCTCACCCCCCTCAAACCTCCATCCCCTCACCAACTCAGCCCCTCTCCAGCTCAGCCCCCTCACCCCCTCACACCGCACTCTCTCACCCCCTCTCCCTCTCAACCCCTCACCCCTCACCCACTCACTCTCTCACTCCCCCACCCCCTCACCCCTCACCCCTTCACCCTCTCACCCTCTCACCCCCTCACAACCTCACACCTCACCCCCCACTCCATCACTCCCTCACCCCCCACCTCCTCAGCACTCCACCCCCTCACCCCCCCACCCTCTCACCCTCTCACCCACTCACCCTCTCACTCCCTCACCTCCTCACCTCCTCACCTCACCCTCTCACCCCTCACCCCCCAAACCTCCACTCCCTCACCCCCTCACCCTCTCATCCCCTCACCCCCCTCAAACCTCCATCCCCTCATCACCTCACCCCCTCACCAGCTCAGACCCCTCACCCGCTTACCCCCTCACACCTTACACTCTCACCCCCTCAACCCCTCACCCTCTCACCCTCTCACCCCTCTCACCCACTCATACCCTCACACTCTCACCCCCTCACACCCTCACACTCTCACCACCTCACACTCTCACCCCCTCACCCATCACACCCTCAACCCCTCACCCCCTCAAACCTTCACCCCCTCACTCTCACCACCTCACCCTCTCACCCCCTCACCCCACTCACCCTCTCACCCCCTCACCCCCTCAACTCTCCACCCTCTCATCCCCTCACTCTCTCACCCTCTCCCCCTCACCCTCTCACCCCCTCACCCCTCAACCCTCCACTTCCTCAACCCCACACCCTCTCACACCCTCACACCTCCTCACCCTCTGAACTACTCACCCCCAACCCTCCATCCCCTCACCCCCTCACCCTCTCACCCCCTCACACTCTCACCCCCTCACACCCTCACCCCCTCAACCCCTCACCAGCTCAGCCCCCTCAACCCCTCACCCTCACACTCACCACCTCACCCTCTCACCCCCTCACCCTATCACCCCCTCAACCCCCACCCCCTCAGCCCCTCACCTTCTCACCCTCTCAACCCCTCACACCCTCACACCTCACCCCCCACCCCATCACTCCCTCACCCCCCACCTCCTCAGCCCTCCACCCCCTCACCCCCCACTCTCTCACCCCCTCACCCTCTCACCCCCTAACACTCTCAACCCCTCATCCCCTCACCTTCTTGCCCCATCAACCCTCTCATCCCCTCACCCTCTCACCCACTCAACCCTCCACCCCCTCACCCCCTCACCTCGCCCCATCAACCCTCTCAACCCCTCACCCTCTCAACCCCTCACCCTCTCAGCCCCTCACCCTCTCAACCCCTCACCCTCTCAGCCCCTCACCCCACTCACCCTCTCACCCCCTCAACCCTCCACCCCCTCACCCCTCATCTCCCAACCCCTCAGCCCCTCACCTTCTCAAACCCTCACCATCTCACCCTCTCACCCACTCAACCCTCCACCCCCTCACCCCCTCACCTTCTCGCCCATCAACCCTCTCAACCCCTCACCCTCTCAACCCCTCACCCTCTCAGCCCCTCACCCTCTCAACCCCTCACCCTCTCACCCCCTCACCCCACTCACCCTCTCACCCCCTCAACCCTCCACCCACTCACCCCTCATCTCCCAACCCCTCAGCCCCTCACCTTCTCAAACCCTCACCATCTCACCCCCTCACCCCCTCAACTCTCCACCCTCTCATCCCCTCACTCTCTCACCCTCTCACTCTCTCACCCTCTCCCCCTCACCCTCTCACCCCCTCACCCCTCAACCCTCCACTTCCTCAACCCCACACCCTCCCACACCCTCACCCCCTCACACCCTCACACCTCCTCACCCTCTGAACTACTCACCCCCAACCCTCCATCCCCTCACCCCCTCACCCTCTCACCCCCTCACACTCTCACCCCCTCACACCCCTCACCCCCTCAACCCCTCACCAGCTCAGCCCCCTCAACCCCTCACCCTCACACTCACCACCTCACCCTCTCACCCCCTCACCCTATCACCCCCTCAACCCCCACCCCCTCAGCCCCTCACCTTCTCACCACCTCACCCCTCAAACCCTCACACCCTCTCACCCTCTCACCCCCTCTCCCTCTCAACACCTCACCCACTCATTCCCCCACCCCCTCACCCCTCACCCCCTCACCCCTCACCCCTTCACCCTCTCACCCTCTCAACCCCTCACACCCTCACACCTCACCCCCACCCCATCACTTCCTCACCCCCCACCTCCTCAGCCCTCCACCCCCTCACCCCCACTCTCTCACCCCCTCACCCACCCTCTCACCCCCTCACCCTCTCACCCCCTAACACTCTCAACCCCTCATCCCCTCACCTTCTTGCCCCATCAACCCTCTCATCCCCTCACCCTCTCACCCACTCAACCCTCCACCCCCTCACCCCCCTCACCTTCTCGCCCCATCAACCCTCTCAACCCCTCTCCCTCTCAACCCCTCACCCTCTCAACCCCTCACCCTCTCAACCCCTCACCCTCTCACCCCCTCACCCCCTCACCCTCTCACCCCTCACCCACTCAAACCTCCACTCCCTCAACCCCTCACCCTCTCACACCCTCACACCCGCACCCTCTCCGCCCCCTCACCCCCTCACCAGCTCAGACCCCTCAACTGCTTACCCCCTCACACCTCACACTCTCACCGCCTCACCCCCGTAGCCCCTCACCCTCTCACCCTCACCCTCTCACTCACACACCCTCACACTCTCACCCCCTCACACCCTCACAATCTCCCCACCTCACCCTCTCACCCCACTCACCCTCTCACCCCCTCAACCCTCCACCCCTCACCCCTCATCCCCCACCCCCTCAGCCCCTCACCTTCTCAACCCCTCACCATCTCACCCCCTCACCCCCTCAACTCTCCACCCTCTCATCCCCTCACTCTCTCACCCTCTCACCCCCTCACCCCTCAACCCTCCACTTCCTCAACCCCACACCCTCCCACACCCTCACCCCCTCACCCTCTCACCTCCTCACCCCCTCACCCTCTCACCCCCTCACCCACTCACACCCTCACACCTCCTCACCCTCTGAACTCCTCACCCCCAACCCTCCACCCCCTCACCCTCTCACCCCCTCACCCTCTCACCCCCTCACCCTCTCACCCACTCTCCCTCTCAACCCCTTACCCATGTCCGTCTCACCCCCTCACCCCCTCATCATCTCACTCCTCACCCCGCTCACCCTCTCACTCCCTCACCCCATCAAACATCCACCCCCTCAACCCCTCACCCTCTCACCCCCTCACCCCTCACCTCCTCACCCTGCCACCCCCCTCACCCTCTCACCCTCTCACCCCCTCATCCCCTCACCACCTCATGACATCACCCCTCAAACTCACCCCCTCACCCTCTCAACCCCTCACCCTCTCACCCCCTCACCCCCTCACCCCTCAACCCTCCACACACTCACCCCTCACCCCCTCACACTCTCACCCCCTCACCCTCACCCTCTCACCCCCTCACCCCCTCACCCTCTCACCCACTCACCATCTCACTCCCTCACCCTCGTCCCTCACACCCCCTCACACCCTCACCCTCTCACCCTCTCACCCCCTCACCCCCCTCAACCCATCACCACCTCATGCCCTTTAACCCTCCACCCACACACCCCCTCACCCACTCACCCTCTCACCCACGCAACCCATCACCCCCTCACCCCATCAACCCTCACCCTCTCACTCTCACCCCTCTCACTCCCTCAATCCCTCACCCACTCACACTCTCACACCCTCACCCACTCACCCCCTCACTCCCTCCCCCTCTCTCACCCCTCACCCGCTCACCATCTAACCCCCTCAACACTCAAACTCTCACCCCCTCACCCCTCTCACCACCTCACCCCGTTCACCCTCTCACCCACTCAACCCCCCAACCTCTCACCCCCTCAACACCTCACCCTCACCCCCTCACCCTCTCACCCCTCAACCCCTCACCACTTCATCCTCCCAAACCTTCACCCCCTCACCCCCTCAGCCCTTCACCCTCTCACTCCCTCACCCTCTCACCACCCTCACACCTTCACCTCCTCACCCTCTCACCCTCTCACTCCCTCAACCCTCCACCCCCTCACCCCTGATCCCCCACCCCTTCAGCCCCTCACCATCTCACCCCCTCAACTCACTGCCTCACCCCCTCAACCCTCCACCCTCTCATCCCCTCATCCTCTCATCCCCTCACTCTCTCAACCCCTCACACTCTCACCCCCTCCACCCCCTCACCCTCTCACCCCCTCACCCTCTCACCCCTTCACCCCCCTCACCCTGTCACCCTCGCACCCCTCACACACTCACCACCTCACCCCTTCACCCTCTCACACCCTCAACGCCCTCAACCCTGTACCCCCTCACCCTCACCCTCTCACCCTCTCACCCTCTCACACCCTCACCCTGTAACCCTCTCACCCCCTCACCCCCTCACCCGCTCACGCGCCTCCACCTTATCACCCCCCTCCCCCCTCAACCCTCCACCCTCTCACCCCCTCACCCCCTCATCCCCTCTCCTTCAACCCCTTATTCCCTCACCCTCTCACTCCCTCACCCACTCACCCCTCAACCCCTCACCCCTTCATCTCCTCAGCCTCTCACCCCATCCACCCCCTCAACTCTCCACTCCCTCAACCCCTCACCCTCTCACCAGCTTCACCCTCTCACTCCCTCACCCTCTCACTCCCGCACCCTCTCACTCCCTCACCCTGTCACACTCTCACCCCCTCACCTCCTCACCCTCACACACCCTCACGCCCTCAACCCTGTACCCCCCTCACCCCTCACCCTCTCACCCTCTCATCCCTCTCACACCCTCACCCTGTAACCCTCTCACCCCCTCACCCTCTCACCCCTCCACCTTATCGCCCCCTCTCACCCACCTCACTCTCTCACCCTCTCACCCCCTCACTCTCTCACCCTCTCACCCCCTCACCCTCAACCCTCCACTTCCTCAACCCCACACCCTCCCACACCCTCACCCCCCTCACCCTCTCACCTCCTCACCCCCTCACCCTCTCACCCCCTCACCCACTCACACCCTCACACCTCCTCACCCTCTGAACTCCTCACCCCCAACCCTCCACCCCCCTCACCCTCTCACCCCTCACCTTCTCACCCACTCTCCTCTCACCCCTTACCCATGTCCCGTCTCACCCCCTCACCCCCTCATCATCTCACTCCCTCACCCCGCTCACTCTCTCACGCCTTCACCCCATCAAACCTCCACCCCCTCAACCCCTCACCCTCTCACCCCCTCACCCCTCACCTCCTCACCCTGCCACCCCCTCACCCTCTCACCCTCTCACCCCCCCATCCCCTCACCACCTCATGACATCACCCCTCAACCTCACCCCCTCACCCTCTCAACCCCTCACCCTCCACCCCCTCACCCCCTCACCCCCTCAACCCTCCACACACTCACCCCTCACCCCCTCACACTCTCACCCCCTCACCCTCTCACCCTCTCACCCCTCACCCTCTCACCCACTCACCATCTCACTCCCTCACCCTCTCCCTCACACCCCCTCACCCACTCACCCCTCGCCCTCTCACCCTCTCACCCCCTCACCCCCTCAACCATCACCTCATGCCCTTTACCCTCCACCCACACACCCCCTCACCCACGCACCCTCTCACCCACGCAACCCATCACCCCCTCACACCATCAACCCTCACCCCTCTCACTCTCACCCTCTCACTCCCTCAATCCCTCACCCACTCACACTCTCATACCCTCACCCACTCACCCCTCACTCCCTCCGCCCTCACCCCTTCACCCTCTCACCCACTCAACCCCCCAACCTCTCACCCCCTCAACACCTCACCCCCTCACCCTCTCACCCCCTCAACCCCTCACCACTTCATCCTCTCAAAAACTTCACCCCCTCACCCCCTCAGCCCTTCACCCTCTCACTCCCTCACCCTCTCACCCCCTCACACACCTTCACATCCTCACCCTCTCACCCTCTCACTCCCCTCAACCCTCCACCCCCTCACACCCTGATCCCCCACCCCTTCAGCCCCTCACCATCTCAACCCCTCAACTCACTGCCTCACCCCCTCAACCTTCCACCCTCTCATCCCCTCATCCTCTCATCCCCTCACTCTCTCACACCCCTCACACTCTCACACCCCTCACCCTCTCACACCCCTCACCCTCTCACACCCCTCACCCTCACACACTCAACCCCTCACCCTCTCAACCCTTCACCCCCTCACCGTCTCACCCCTTCACCCTCTCTCTCTCCCCACCCTCTCACTCTCTCACCCCCTCACCCTTCACCTTCTCACCCTCTCACCCCCTCACCTCCGCAACCCTCCACTCCCTCAACCCTCACACCTCTCAACCACTTCACCCTCTCACTCCCTCACCCTCTCACTCCCTCACCCTCTCACCCCCTCACCCCTTCACCTCCTCACCCTCTTACTCCTCACCCCCTCCACCCCCCTCACCCCCTCACCCCTCACCCTCTCACCCCTTCACCCTCTCACGCCCTCACCCTCTCACTCCGTCACCCTCTCACTCTCTCACCCCCCTCACCCCTTCACACTTCTCACACCTCCTCACCCCCTCACCCCCCTCAACCCTCCACTCCCTCAACCTCTCACCCCCTCTCACTCTCAACCCCTTACCACTCACCCTCTCACCCCTTCACCCTCTCACTCACACCCTCTCACTCCGTCACCTTCTCACTCTCTCACCCTCTCACCCCTCACCCCCTCCCCTCACCCTTTCACCCCCTCAACCCTCCACTCCTCACCCTCTCACCACTTCACCCTCTCACTCCCTCACCCTCTCACTCCCTCACCCTCTCACATCGTCCCTCACCCTCTCACACTCTCACCCCCTCACCCTTCACCTCCTCTCTCTCACTCTCCTCACGCCCCGAACCCCCTCAACCCGCCACTCCTCAACCCCCAACCCCTCCCCCCTTCACCCCTCACCCTCTCAGCCCCTCACCCTCACCCTCTCACCCTCACTCCCCCACCCCTCACACCTCACCCCTCACACCCCACCCCCTCACATCCTCACCCCTCTCACAACTCAACCCTCACCCTCTCACCCCCTCACATCCTCTCCCCTCACCCTCTCACCCCTCACACCCTCCCCTCACACCCACTCAACACCTCACCCTCTCACCCCCTCACCATCACCCACTCAACCCCTCACAACTCTCATCACCTCACCCTCTCACCCCCTCAAACTCTCACCCCTCCCGTCCTCACTCTCCCTCAACCCTGACCCCTCACACCTCGCACCACCCACACACCCTCACACTCTCATCACCTCTCACCCTCACTTACTCACCCCTCAAACCCACCCCTCACCCTCACCCCTCAACCTCACCCCTCACCCTCTCAACCCCCTCACCCCCCACAACACTCACACTCACACGTCCCTCTCATTGCCCACCCTACCTAACCCCCTCAACACCCCACACCCCCACTCACCCCCCAACACCCTCTGACCACTCAAATCCTCACCCCTCACCTAGCCCCCTCACCCACTCACGCCTATACACCCCTCAACCCTCCACCCCCCTCTCACCCTCATCCCCCACCCCTCAGGCCCTCACATTCTCACCCCTCACCTCTCATCCCCTCACACCCGCAACCCTCCACCCTCTCACCCCCTCAGCCTCTCACCCCCTCAGCCTCTCAGCCCCTCAGCCTCTCACCCTCTCACCACCTAAACCACTCACCCCTCACCTTCTTCACCCCCTCAATGCTCTCATCTCCCTCATTCTCTCACCCCCTCACCTCCCACAACCCTCATCCCCCTCCACCCTCAACTCCCTCACCCCTCACACTCTCACTCACTCACACCTTCACACTCTCAACCCCTCACACTCTCACCCCCTCTCCCCGCTCCACCCCTGAACCCCTAATCCCCTCAACCCCTCACCCCTCACACTCTCACCCCTTCATCCTCTCACCCCCTCAACCACTCACTCCCCATCAGCCCTCCACCCCCTCACCCCTCATTCCCCACCCCCTCAGCCCCTCACCTTCCTCAACCCCTCACCATCTCAAACCTCCTTCACACGCTCAACCCTCCACCCTCTAACTCCCTCACCCTCTTACCACCTACCCCCTCAGCCCCTTCACCTCCTCACCCTCTCACTCCCTCACCCCCTCCACCCCTCACCCTCTCACGCCCCTCACCCCCTCAACCCCTCGAACCCTTCCACTCCCTCAACCGCTCACCTCTCAACCCCTTCAACCCCTCACCCCTTCCTCCTCTCACTCCCTAACCCTCTCACTCCATCACCCTCTCACTCCCTCACCTTCACCCTCTCACCCCCCTCACCCCCTCACACCCCACCCCCCTCCTATCCTCATCCTCTCACCTCTCACACCCTCACCCTCCTCACCCTCTCTCCCACTCAACCCTCACCCTCTCACCCCCTCACTCCCCTCACACTCTCACCCCCTCACAACCCTCACACTCTCATCACCTCACACTCTCACTCCTCAAACTCTCACCCCCTTACCCTCTCTCACTCCCTCAACCCCTGACCCTCTCACCCTCTCACACTCTCACCCCCCTCACCCCCTCAACCCCTTCACCCCCCTCTCACCCTCTCACCCCCTCAACCCTTCACCCCCTCAACCCTCATTCCCACCACCCTCAGGCCCTCACATTCTCAACCCTCACCTTCTCATCCCCTCACACTCTCAAACCTCCACCCTCTCACCCCTCAGCCTTTCACCCCCTCACCCCCTCACCCTCTCCACCCCCTCAGCCTCTCACCCCCTCACCCTCTCACACCATCCACACCCCTCAACCCTCCACTCCATCAACCACCTCACCCTCTCACCCCCAGTCAGGCGTCTCAACCCCTCACCCTCTCATCCCCACCCCTCAAACTCTCACCATCTCACACTCTCACTGCCCACCCCCCTCACCCTCTCACCCCCTCAACCACTCACCCCCTCACTACCCATTCACCCTCTCACCCCCTCAACCCTCCACCCCTTCACCCCTCATCCCCCACTCCCTCAGGCCCTCACATTCTCAAACCCCTCACTTTCTCATCCCCTCACAGCCTCAACCCTCCAGCCTCTCACCCCTCACCCCTCACCTCTCACCCCCTCAGCCTCTCACCCCCCTCACCCTCTCACCCCCTCACCCCTCAACCCTCCACTCCCTCAATCCCACACCCTCTCACCCCCTCACCCCCTCAAACCTCCCACCATCTCACACTCTCACCCCCCACCCCCTCACCCTCTCACCCCCTCAACCCACTCACCCCCTCACCTTCTCACCCCTCAATGCTCTCATCCTCTCACTCTCTCACACCCCCTCCCCGCTCACCCCCTCACCCCTAATCCCCTCAACACCTCACCCCCTCACTCCCTCACCCCCTCAACCCCTCACCCGCTCACACTCTCACCCCTTCACCCTCTCCCCCCTCACCCTCCTCACCACCACACCCCCTCAACCACTCACCCCCCCCTCAGCCCCTCACCCTTTCTCAACCCCTCACCATCTCACCCTTTCGCACGCTCAACCCTCCACCCTCCACTCCCCAACCCACACCCTCCCACACTCTCACCCCCTCATCCTCTCACCCCCCTCACCCTCTCACCTCCTCAACCCCACACCTTCTCATCCCCTCACACCCTCAACCCTCCAGCCTCTCACCCCTCACCCCCTCACCTCTCACCCCCTCAGCCTCTTCACCCCCTCAGCCTCTCCACCCCCTCACCCTCTCACCCCCTCACCCCTCAACCTCCACTCCCTCAACCCCTCACCCTTTCACCCCCTCACCCCTCAAACTCTCACCATCTCACAGCTCTCACCCCCCCACCCCCTCACCTTCTCACCCCCGCACTCTTCTCACCCCTCAACGCTCTCATCCCCTCACCCTCTCACACCCCTCACCCTCTCACAACCCTCACCCTCTCACAACCCTCAACCTCTCACACCCCTCACCCTCTCACACCCCTCCCGCTCACCCCCTCACCCTAACCCTCAACCCCTCACCCCCTCACTCCCCTCACCATCTCACTTCCCTCACACCCACACCCCCTCACCCTCCTCAGCCCTCCAGTCCTTCAAGCCCTCACCCCCCCCTCACCCCCCCCCACACCCTCACTCTCAACCAACCCCTCACCCTCTCACCCCCTCACACTCTCACTCACCACCTCAACCCCTCAACCCCCACCCCCACCACCCCCTCACCCTCTCACACTAACACACTCTAACACCCTCAACTCCTCACCACCTCCCCATCAACCCTCCACCCACTCATGCCATCACCCTCTCACCCCCTCAACCCCTCAACCCTCCCACTCCCTCAACCACTACACCCTCCCACCCCCTCAGCCCCTCACCCTCTCACTCTCAACCGCTCAACCTCTCACCCTCTCACCCCTTAACACTCACCCCCTCACCCTCTCACCCACTCTCCCTCTCAACCCCTTACCCCTCTCCCTCTCACCCCCTCTCCCTCTCACCCCCTCACCTCCTCACCCCCTCACCCTCTCACCCTCTCACCCCCTCAACCACACCCCCTCAACCCTCCACCCCCTCACCCCCTCAGCCCCCATCTCCTCAGCCCCTCACCTTCCAACCCCTCACCATCTCACCCCTTCACACGCTCAAACCTCCACCTTCTAACTCCCTCACCCGCTTACCCACTCACCCTCTCACCCCCTCACCCCTCATCCCCTCCCACAACCCTCAACCCCACACCCTCCCACACCCTCACCCCCTCTCACCCTCACCTCCTCAACCCACTCACCCCTCACACCCTCAACCCACTCACCCTCTCACCCACTCAACCCTCACCCTCTCACCCCCTCACCCACTCATCCCCTCACTCCTCACTCCTTCACCCTCTCACACCCTCACCCTCTCACGCCCTCACCCTCTCACTCCCTTACCCCTCTCATCCTCTCACCCTTTACCCTACACCTTCTCACCCCTCAACCCCTCACCTCACCAACCTCACCCTATCACCCCCCCTCAGACCCCTCAGCCCTTCACCCCTCTCACCCTCTCACCCCCTCACACACTCTCACCCCCTCACCTCACCTCCCCACCCCTCAACCCTCCATCCCTCAAGCCCTCACCCTCCCCTCACCCCCTCACCCCCCTCACCCTCTCACTCTCAACCTCTCACCCTCTCACCCCCTCACACTCTCACCACCTCAACCCCCACCCCCTCACCCCAAAAACCGTCCACACCACTCACGCCCTCACCCTCTCGCCCCCTCAACCCTCCACTCCACTCCCTCACCCCCTCACCCTCTCACTCTCAACCTCTCACCCTCTCACCCCCTCACCCCCTAATTCCCTCACCCCCTCACACTCTCACCCTCTCACCCCCTCACCTCCTCACCCTCCCCCCCCTCACCCACTCTCCCTCTCAACCCCTTACCCACTCACTCATCCTCTCACCCCCTCACTCCCTCACCCTCTCACCCCCTCACCTCCTCACGCCACACTCACCCTCTCACCCCCTACACCTCTCTCACCCTCTCACCCCCCTCAAACCTCCACCCACTCACCCCCCCTCACCTCTCACCCCTTCAAACCTCCACCCCCTCACCCCCTCACCCCGTCACACGCCTCACCCCTCTCACCCCCTCACACCTCAACTCCTCACCCCGCCACCCCTCAACCCCTCAACCCCTCAACCACCTCACGCCCTCACCCCTCAAACTCCACCCCCTCTAACCCCTCACCCCCCCTCACACTCTCACACTCTCACACTCACACTCTCCACCCCCCCACCTCACCCCCCTCACATCCTCACCCCCTCACAACCCCTCACCTCCTCACCGTTTCAACGCCTCACCCCATCAACCCTCCACCCCCTCACCCTCACGCCCCCTCACCAACACCTCAACTCTCCACACACTCACCCCTTCAGCCTCTCACCCTCTCACCCCCTCACCACCTCACCCCCCCTCTCCCTCTCACCCCTTCACCTCCTCAGCTCCTCAACCCTCACCCCCTCATCCTCTCACCCCTCACACCCCACACGCTCCCCCTCTCAGCCCCCTCAACCCTCAAACCCCCCACACGCTCCCCCCTCTCAGCCCCTCAAAACCCTCACCCGCCTCACCCCCACCTCCTCAACCCCTAACCCATTCATCCCCTTGCTCGCTCACCCCCTCACCCCTTCACCTTCTCACCCCACAACCCCCACCCACACACCCCCTCACTCTCTCACCCTCTCACCCTCACCCCCTCACCCTCCTCACCCCCTACGACCCTCCTCACCCCCTTCACCCCTCACCCCCCCCACATTCTCACCCCTCACCCCCCTCAGCCTCTCACCCCCGCACCCCTCTCACCCCCTCACCCCCTCACCCTCTCACCCCCTCACCCCCTCACCCTCTCACTCCCCCTCACCCCCTCACCCTCTCACCCCCTCAACCCCCTCACCCTCTCACCCCCTCACCCCCTCACCCTCTCACCCCCTCACCCCCTCACCCTCTCACCCCCTCAGCCCCTCACCCTCTCACCCCCTCACCCCCTCACCCTCTCAACCCCTCACCCCCTCTCACCCCCCCGCACACCCCTCACCCCCTCACCCTCCTCAACCCCCCACCCCCTCACCCTCTCAACCCCTCAGCCCCTCCACCCCTCACACCCTCTCACCCCCTCACCCCCCCTCACCCTCTCTAACCCCCTCACGCCCACCCTCTCACCACCTCTCAGCCCCTCACCCCCTCACACTATCACCCCTCACCCCCCTCAACACTCACACCCCCTCACTCCCACTCCCCACCCTCTCACCCCCTCTCACCCCCTCACTCCTTCAGCCGCTCACCCCCTTACCTTCTCACCCTCTCAGCCTTTGTTTCTTGCGTGGAATGGATTTTGCTGGAGGGATTGTTCCTTTCATTCAAGGCACCTTTATTTCCAACACTAACTGTTTACACAACGACACACCAGACACAGCTCCGGTACCTCTCTAACTTTGCTCTTACTCATCTCCCCTCAGTGAGTGATATCACTA
>NW_024470545.1:700111-886197 GCF_017639515.1 Carcharodon carcharias
TCTTTATAGGTATGATGTTCACACTGTTTATGGGTGTGACGTTCTCACTGTTTATGGGTGTGATGTTCACACTGTTTATGTGTGTGATGTTCTCACTGTTTATGCATGTGATGTTCACACTGTTTATGGGTGTGACGTTTTCACTGTTTATGGGTGTGTCGTTCACTTTGTTTATGGGTGTGAAGTTCACACTCTTTATGGGTGTGATGTTCTCACTGTTTATGGGTGTGACGTTCACATTGATTTTGGTTGTGACTTCTCACTGTTTTTGGTTCTGATGTTCTCATTGTTTATGGGAGTGATGTTCTCACTGTTTCTGGGTGTGACGTTCACACTGTTTTTGGGTGCGATGTTGACACTGTTTATGGGTGTGATGTTCACACTGTTTATGGGTATGAAATTCAGACTGTTTATGGGTGGGACGTTCATACTGTTTTTGGGTGTGATGTTCTCACTGTTTATGTGTGTGACATTCTCACTGTTTTTTGGTGTGACGTTCACACTGTTTTTGGGCGTGAGGTTCACACTCTTTATGGGTGTGACATCCACAATGTTTATGGGTGTGACGTTCACACTGTTTGTGGGTGTGACGTTCTCAATGTTTATCAGTTTAACTGTCTCACTGTTTATGGGTTTGTCACTCTCCCTGTTTCATTGGTGTGGCGTTCCTACTGTTTATGGGTGTGATGTTCTCACTGTTTATGTTTGTGACGTTCTCACTGTTTATGGGCGTGACATTCTCACTGTTTATGGGTTTGACATTCACACTGTTTATGGGTGTGATGTTCTCACTGTTATCAGTGTGACGTTCTCACTGTTTATGGGTTTGACGTTCACATTGTTTATGATGGTGACCTCTCACTATTTATGGGTGTGACATTCTCACTGTTTATGGATGTGACGTTCTCACTGTTTATGGGTGTGGCATTCACACTGTTTCTGGGTGTGACGTTCTCACTGTTTATGGGTGTGATGTTCACACTGTTTTTGGGTGTGGTGTTCATACTGTTTTTGGGTGTGATGTTCACACTGTTTATGGGTGTGACATTCACACTCTTTATGGTTGTGCCGTTCACACTCTTCATGGGTGTGACGTTCACACTCTTTATTGGTTTACCCGTCTCACTGTTTATGGGTGTGTCGTTCACACTGTTTATGGGTTTGATGTTCTCACTGCTCATGGGTTTGATGTTCTCACTGTTTATGGGTTTGACATTCTTACTGTTTATCGGTGAGATGTTCTCACTGTTCATGGTTGTGACATTCTCACTCTTTATGGATGTGAAGTTCACACTGTTTTTGGTTGTGACGTCTCACTGTTTATGGGTGTGATGTTTTCACTGTTTATGGGTGTGACGTTCTCACTGTTTATGGGTGTGACGTTCTCACTGTTTATGGATGTGACATTCTCACTGTTTATCGGTTTAACCATCTCACTGTTTATGGATGTGTCACTCTTCCTGTTTTAAGGGTGTGATGTTCCTATTGTTTATGGGTGTGACGTTCTCACTGTTTATGGGTGTGACCTTCTCAGTGTTTATGGGTGTGTCGTTCTCTAGGTTTATGGGTGTGACATTCTCACTGTCAATGAGTGTGACATTATCACTCTTTTGCAGTCTGCAGTTCTCGCTGTTTATGGTTGTGATATTCTCACTGTTTATGGGTGTGAAGTACACACTGTTTATGGGTGTGACGCTCACACTGTTTTGAGTTGTGACTTCTCACTTATTATGGGATTGACATCCTCACTCTTTACAGGTATGATGTTCACACTGTTTATGGGTGTGACGTTCTCACTGTTTATGGGTGTGATGTTCACACTGTTTATGTGTGTGATGTTCTCACTGTTTATGCATGTGATGTTCACACTGTTTATGGGTGTGACGTTTTCACTGTTTATGGGTGTGTCGTTCACTTTGTTTATGGGTGTGAAGTTCACACTCTTTATGGGTGTGATGTTCTCACTGTTTATGGGTGTGACGTTCACATTGATTTTGGTTGTGACTTCTCACTGTTTTTGGTTCTGATGTTCTCATTGTTTATGGGAGTGATGTTCTCACTGTTTCTGGGTGTGACGTTCACACTGTTTTTGGGTGCGATGTTGACACTGTTTATGGGTGTGATGTTCACACTGTTTATGGGTATGAAATTCAGACTGTTTATGGGTGGGACGTTCATACTGTTTTTGGGTGTGATGTTCTCACTGTTTATGTGTGTGACATTCTCACTGTTTTTTGGTGTGACGTTCACACTGTTTTTGGGCGTGAGGTTCACACTCTTTATGGGTGTGACATCCACAATGTTTATGGGTGTGACGTTCACACTGTTTGTGGGTGTGACGTTCTCAATGTTTATCAGTTTAACTGTCTCACTGTTTATGGGTTTGTCACTCTCCCTGTTTCATTGGTGTGGCGTTCCTACTGTTTATGGGTGTGATGTTCTCACTGTTTATGTTTGTGACGTTCTCACTGTTTATGGGCGTGACATTCTCACTGTTTATGGGTTTGACATTCACACTGTTTATGGGTGTGATGTTCTCACTGTGTATGGGTTTGACGTTCACATTGTTTATGATGGTGACCTCTCACTATTTATGGGTGTGACATTCTCACTGTTTTTGGATGTGACGTTCTCACTGTTTATGGGTGTGGCATTCACACTGTTTCTGGGTGTGACGTTCTCACTGTTTATGGGTGTGATGTTCACACTGTTTTTGGGTGTGGTGTTCATACTGTTTTTGGGTGTGACGTTCTCACTGTTTATGGGTGTGACGTTCTCACTGTTTATGGGTGTTACGTTCACACTGTTTTTGGGTGTGATGTTCACACTGTTTTTGGGTGTGATGTTCACACTGTTTATGGGTGTGACATTCACACTCTTTATGGTTGTGCCGTTCACACTCTTTATGGGTGTGACGTTCACACTCTTTATTGGTTTACCCGTCTCACTGTTTATGGGTGTGTCGTTCACACTGTTTATGGGTTTGATGTTCTCACTGCTCATGGGTTTGATGTTCTCACTGTTTATGGGTTTGACATTCTTACTGTTTATCGGTGAGATGTTCTCACTGTTCATGGTTGTGACATTCTCACTCTTTATGGATGTGAAGTTCACACTGTTTTTGGTTGTGACTTCTCACTTTTTTGGTTCTGATGTTCCCACTGTTTATGGGAGTGATGTTCTCACTGTTTATGTGTGTGACATTCTCACTGTTTTTTGGTGTGACGTTCACACTGTTTTTGGGTGTGCGGTTCACACTCTTAATGGGTGTGACATCCACAATGTTTATGGGTGTGACGTTCACACTGTTTGTGGGTGTGACGTTCTCAATGTTCATCAGTTTAACCGTCTCACTGTTTATGGGTGTGTCACTCTCCCTGTTTTATTGGTTTGACGTTCCTACTGTTTATGGGTCTGACGTTCTCACTCTTTATGGGTGTGACGTTCTCCCAGTTTATGGGTGTGACATTCTCACTGTTTATGGCTGTGACATTCACACTGTTTATGGGTGTGATATTCTCACTGTTTATCGGTGTGACGTTCTCACTGTTTATGGGTGTGACGTTCACACTGTTTATGGGTGTGGCGTTCTCTCTGTATATGGGTGTGACTTTCTTTCTGCTTTTGGTAGTGACTTCTCACTGCTTTTGGTTGTGACTTCTCACTGTTTATGGATGTGATGTTCACACTGTTTATGGGTGTGACATTCTCACTGTTTATGGGTTTGACGTTCAAACTGTTTATGGTTGTGATGTTCACACTGTTTATGGGTGTGACCTCTCACTGTTTATGGGTGTGACGTTCACACTGTTTATGATGGTGACCTCTCTATTCATGGGTGTGACATTCTCACTGTTTATGGGTGTGACGTTCTCACAGTTTATGGGTGTGGCATTCACACTGTTTATGGGTGTGACGTTCTCACTGTTTATGGGTGTGATGTTCACACTGTTTATGGGTGTGATGTTCACACTGTTTATGGGTGTGACGTTCACACTGTTTATGGGTGGGACGTTCACACTCTTCATGGGTTAGATGTTCCCAATGTTTAATGGTCTGACCGTCTCACTGTTTATGGGTGTGTCACTCTCCCTGTTTTATGGGTGTGATGTTCCTACTGTTTTTGGGTGTGATGTTTACACTGTTTATGGGTGTGACGTTCACACTGTTTATGTGTGTGACCTTCACACTCTTTTTGGGTGTGATGTTCACACTGTTTTTGGGTGTGATGTTCACACTGTTTATGGGTGTGACATTCACACTGTTTATGGGTGTGACTTTCACACTCTTTCTGGGTGTGACGTTCACACTCTTTATGTGTGTGACGTTCTCACTGTTTATCGGTTTAACCATCTCACTTTTTATGGGTAGGTCCTTCACACTGTTTATGAGTTTGACGTTCTCACTGTTTATGGGTTTGATGTACTCACTGTTTATGGGTGTGACATTCTCACTGTTTATCGGTGTGACGTTCTCACTGTTCATGGTTGTGACTTTCTTACAGTTTATGGGTGTGACGTTCCCACTGTTTTTGGTTGTGACTTCTCACTGTTTTTGGTTTTGATGTTCTCACTGTTTATGGGTGTGATGTTCACACTGTTATTGGGTGTGATGTTCATACTGTTTTTGGGTGTAATGTTGACACTGTTTATGGGTGTGATGTTCACACTGTTTATGGGTGTGACATTCACACTGTTTATGGGTGTGACGTTCACACTGTTTATTGGGTGTGATGTTCTCACTGTTTATGTGTGTGACGTTCTCACTGTTTTTGGGAGTGACTTCTCTTTGTTTATGGATGTGACGTCCACACTGTTTATGGTTGTGACTTCTCATTGTTTATGGTTGTGACATTCTCATTGTTTATAGGTGTGACGTTTACACTGTTTTTGGGTGTGACATTCACACTTTTTATGGGTGTGATGTTCACACTGTTTTTGGATGTGACTTTCTCACTGTTTCTGGGTGTGACATTCACACTGTTTATGGGAGCGACTTCTCATTGTTTATGGGTGTGACGTTCACACTGTTTATGGTTCTGACTTCTCATTGTTTATGGGTGTGACGTTCTCGTTGTTTATAGGTGTGACGTTCACACTGTTTTTGGGTGTGATGTTCATACTGTTTGTGGGTGTGATGTTCAAACTGTTTATGGATGTGATGTTCACACTGTTTATGGGTGTGACATTCTCCCAATTCATGGGTGTGACATTCTGAATGTTTATGGGTGTGACATTCACACTGTTTATGGGTGTGGCATTCACACTGTTTATGGGTGTGACGGTCTCTCTGTTTATGGGTGTGACATTCACACTGATTATGGGTGTGACGTTCCTAATGTTTATGGATGTGATTCTCTCACTGTTTATAGTTGTGACGTGCTGACTGTTTATGGGTGTGACGTTCTCGCTGTTTATGGCTGTGGCATTCACACTCTTTATGGTTGTGACATTCTCACTCTATATCGGTGTGACGTTCTCACTGTTTATGTGTGTGACATTCACACTGTTTATGGGTGTTGCGTTCTCACGGTTTATGGGTGTGACGTTCACACTGTTTTTGGTTGTGACGTCTCACTGTTTATGGGTGTGATGTTTTCACTGTTTATGGGTGTGACGTTTTCACTGTTTATGGGTGTGACGTTCTCACTGTTTATGGATGTGACATTCTCACTGTTTATCGGTTTAACCATCTCACTGTTTATGGATGTGTCACTCTTCCTGTTTTAAGGGTGTGATGTTCCTATTGTTTATGGGTGTGACGTTCTCACTGTTTATGGGTGTGACCTTCTCAGTGTTTATGGGTGTGTCGTTCTCTAGGTTTATGGGTGTGCCATTCTCACTGTCAATGAGTGTGACATTATCACTCTTTTGCAGTCTGCAGTTCTCGCTGTTTATGGTTGTGATATTCTCACTGTTTATGGGTGTGAAGTACACACTGTTTATGGGTGTGACGCTCACACTGTTTTGAGTTGTGACTTCTCACTTATTATGGGATTGACATCCTCACTCTTTATAGGTATGATGTTCACACTGTTTATGGGTGTGACGTTCTCACTGTTTATGGGTGTGATGTTCACACTGTTTATGTGTGTGATGTTCTCACTGTTTATGCATGTGATGTTCACACTGTTTATGGGTGTGACATTTTCACTGTTTATGGGTGTGTCGTTCACATTGTTTATGGGTGTGAAGTTCACACTCTTTATGGGTGTGATGTTCTCACTGTTTATGGGTGTGACGTTCACATTGATTTTGGTTGTGACTTCTCACTGTTTTTGGTTCTGATGTTCTCATTGTTTATGGGAGTGATGTTCTCACTGTTTCTGGGTGTGACGTTCACACTGTTTTTGGGTGCGATATTGACACTGTTTATGGGTGTGATGTTCACACTGTTTATGGGTATGAAATTCAGACTGTTTATGGGTGGGACGTTCATACTGTTTTTGGGTGTGATGTTCTCACTGTTTATGTGTGTGACATTCTCACTGTTTTTTGGTGTGACGTTCACACTATTTTTGGGCGTGAGGTTCACACT
The DNA here is from genome assembly GCF_017639515.1 of Carcharodon carcharias. NCBI lineage: Eukaryota > Metazoa > Chordata > Chondrichthyes > Lamniformes > Lamnidae > Carcharodon > Carcharodon carcharias. The sequence goes on from NW_024470545.1 coordinate 706,649, forward strand.
CTTTATGGGTGTGACATCCACAATGTTTATGGGTGTGACGTTCACACTGTTTGTGGGTGTGACGTTCTCAATGTTTATCAGTTTAACTGTCTCACTGTTTATGGGTTTGTCACTCTCCCTGTTTCATTGGTGTGGCGTTCCTACTGTTTATGGGTGTGATGTTCTCACTGTTTATGTTTGTGACGTTCTCACTGTTTATGGGCGTGACATTCTCACTGTTTATGGGTTTGACATTCACACTGTTTATGGGTGTGATGTTCTCACTGTTTATGGGTTTGACGTTCACATTGTTTATGATGGTGACCTCTCACTATTTATGGGTGTGACATTCTCACTGTTTTTGGATGTGACGTTCTCACTGTTTATGGGTGTGGCATTCACACTGTTTCTGGGTGTGACGTTCTCACTGTTTATGGGTGTGATGTTCACACTGTTTTTGGGTGTGGTGTTCATACTGTTTTTGGGTGTGACGTTCTCACTGTTTATGGGTGTGACGTTCTCACTGTTTATGGGTGTTACGTTCACACTGTTTTTGGGTGTGATGTTCACACTGTTTTTGGGTGTGATGTTCACACTGTTTATGGGTGTGACATTCACACTCTTTATGGTTGTGCCGTTCACACTCTTTATGGTTGTGCCGTTCACACTCTTTATGGGTGTGACGTTCACACTCTTTATTGGTTTACCCGTCTCACTGTTTATGGGTGTGTCGTTCACACTGTTTATGGGTTTGATGTTCTCACTGCTCATGGGTTTGATGTTCTCACTGTTTATGGGTTTGACATTCTTACTGTTTATCGGTGAGATGTTCTCACTGTTCATGGTTGTGACATTCTCACTCTTTATGGATGTGAAGTTCACACTGTTTTTGGTTGTGACTTCTCACTTTTTTGGTTCTGATGTTCCCACTGTTTATGGGAGTGATGTTCTCACTGTTTATGTGTGTGACATTCTCACTGTTTTTTGGTGTGACGTTCACACTGTTTTTGGGTGTGCGGTTCACACTCTTAATGGGTGTGACATCCACAATGTTTATGGGTGTGACGTTCACACTGTTTGTGGGTGTGACGTTCTCAATGTTCATCAGTTTAACCGTCTCACTGTTTATGGGTGTGTCACTCTCCCTGTTTTATTGGTTTGACGTTCCTACTGTTTATGGGTCTGACGTTCTCACTCTTTATGGGTGTGACGTTCTCCCAGTTTATGGGTGTGACATTCTCACTGTTTATGGCTGTGACATTCACACTGTTTATGGGTGTGATATTCTCACTGTTTATCGGTGTGACGTTCTCACTGTTTATGGGTGTGACGTTCACACTGTTTATGGGTGTGGCGTTCTCTCTGTATATGGGTGTGACTTTCTTTCTGCTTTTGGTAGTGACTTCTCACTGCTTTTGGTTGTGACTTCTCACTGTTTATGGATGTGATGTTCACACTGTTTATGGGTGTGACATTCTCACTGTTTATGGGTTTGACGTTCAAACTGTTTATGGTTGTGATGTTCACACTGTTTATGGGTGTGACCTCTCACTGTTTATGGGTGTGACGTTCACACTGTTTATGATGGTGACCTCTCTATTCATGGGTGTGACATTCTCACTGTTTATGGGTGTGACGTTCTCACAGTTTATGGGTGTGGCATTCACACTGTTTATGGGTGTGACGTTCTCACTGTTTATGGGTGTGATGTTCACACTGTTTATGGGTGTGATGTTCACACTGTTTATGGGTGTGACGTTCACACTGTTTATGGGTGGGACGTTCACACTCTTCATGGGTTAGATGTTCCCAATGTTTAATGGTCTGACCGTCTCACTGTTTATGGGTGTGTCACTCTCCCTGTTTTATGGGTGTGATGTTCCTACTGTTTTTGGGTGTGATGTTTACACTGTTTATGGGTGTGACATTCACACTGTTTATGGGTGTGACGTTCACACTGTTTATGTGTGTGACCTTCACACTCTTTTTGGGTGTGATGTTCACACTGTTTTTGGGTGTGATGTTCACACTGTTTATGGGTGTGACATTCACACTGTTTATGGGTGTGACTTTCACACTCTTTATGGGTGTGACGTTCACACTCTTTATGTGTGTGACGTTCTCACTGTTTATCGGTTTAACCATCTCACTTTTTATGGGTAGGTCCTTCACACTGTTTATGAGTTTGACGTTCTCACTGTTTATGGGTTTGATGTACTCACTGTTTATGGGTGTGACATTCTCACTGTTTATCGGTGTGACGTTCTCACTGTTCATGGTTGTGACTTTCTTACAGTTTATGGGTGTGACGTTCCCACTGTTTTTGGTTGTGACTTCTCACTGTTTTTGGTTTTGATGTTCTCACTGTTTATGGGTGTGATGTTCACACTGTTATTGGGTGTGATGTTCATACTGTTTTTGGGTGTAATGTTGACACTGTTTATGGGTGTGATGTTCACACTGTTAATGGGTGTGACATTCACACTGTTTATGGGTGTGACGTTCACACTGTTTATTGGGTGTGATGTTCTCACTGTTTATGTGTGTGACGTTCTCACTGTTTTTGGGAGTGACTTCTCTTTGTTTATGGATGTGACGTCCACACTGTTTATGGTTGTGACTTCTCATTGTTTATGGTTGTGACATTCTCATTGTTTATAGGTGTGACGTTTACACTGTTTTTGGGTGTGACATTCACACTTTTTATGGGTGTGATGTTCACACTGTTTATGGGAGTGACTTCTCATTGTTTATGGGTGTGACGTTCACACTGTTTATGGTTCTGACTTCTCATTGTTTATGGGTGTGACGTTCTCGTTGTTTATAGGTGTGACGTTCACACTGTTTTTGGGTGTGATGTTCATACTGTTTGTGGGTGTGATGTTCAAACTGTTTATGGATGTGATGTTCACACTGTTTATGGGTGTGACATTCTCCCAATTCATGGGTGTGACATTCTGAATGTTTATGGGTGTGACTTTCACACTGTTTATGGGTGTGACGGTCTCTCTGTTTATGGGTGTGACATTCACACTGATTATGGGTGTGACGTTCCTAATGTTTATGGATGTGATTCTCTCACTGTTTATAGTTGTGACGTGCTGACTGTTTATGGGTGTGACGTTCTCGCTGTTTATGACTGTGGCATTCACACTCTTTATGGTTGTGACATTCTCACTCTATATCGGTGTGACGTTCTCACTGTTTATGTGTGTGACATTCACACTGTTTATGGGTGTTGCGTTCTCACGGTTTATGGGTGTGACGTTCACACTGTTTTTGGTTGTGACGTCTCACTGTTTATGGGTGTGATGTTTTCACTGTTTATGGGTGTGACGTTCTCACTGTTTATGGATGTGACATTCTCACTGTTTATCGGTTTAACCATCTCACTGTTTATGGATGTGTCACTCTTCCTGTTTTAAGGGTGTGATGTTCCTATTGTTTATGGGTGTGACGTTCTCACTGTTTATGGGTGTGACCTTCTCAGTGTTTATGGGTGTGTCGTTCTCTAGGTTTATGGGTGTGACATTCTCACTGTCAATGAGTGTGACATTATCACTCTTTTGCAGTCTGCAGTTCTCGCTGTTTATGGTTGTGATATTCTCACTGTTTATGGGTGTGAAGTACACACTGTTTATGGGTGTGACGCTCACACTGTTTTGAGTTGTGACTTCTCACTTATTATGGGATTGACATCCTCACTCTTTATAGGTATGATGTTCACACTGTTTATGGGTGTGACGTTCTCACTGTTTATGGGTGTGATGTTCACACTGTTTATGTGTGTGATGTTCTCACTGTTTATGCATGTGATGTTCACACTGTTTATGGGTGTGACGTTTTCACTGTTTATGGGTGTGTCGTTCACTTTGTTTATGGGTGTGAAGTTCACACTCTTTATGGGTGTGATGTTCTCACTGTTTATGGGTGTGACGTTCACATTGATTTTGGTTGTGACTTCTCACTGTTTTTGGTTCTGATGTTCTCATTGTTTATGGGAGTGATGTTCTCACTGTTTCTGGGTGTGACGTTCACACTGTTTTTGGGTGCGATGTTGACACTGTTTATGGGTGTGATGTTCACACTGTTTATGGGTATGAAATTCAGACTGTTTATGGGTGGGACGTTCATACTGTTTTTGGGTGTGATGTTCTCACTGTTTATGTGTGTGACATTCTCACTGTTTTTTGGTGTGACGTTCACACTGTTTTTGGGCGTGAGGTTCACACTCTTTATGGGTGTGACATCCACAATGTTTATGGGTGTGACGTTCACACTGTTTGTGGGTGTGACGTTCTCAATGTTTATCAGTTTAACTGTCTCACTGTTTATGGGTTTGTCACTCTCCCTGTTTCATTGGTGTGGCGTTCCTACTGTTTATGGGTGTGATGTTCTCACTGTTTATGTTTGTGACGTTCTCACTGTTTATGGGCGTGACATTCTCACTGTTTATGGGTTTGACATTCACACTGTTTATGGGTGTGATGTTCTCACTGTTATCAGTGTGACGTTCTCACTGTTTATGGGTTTGACGTTCACATTGTTTATGATGGTGACCTCTCACTATTTATGGGTGTGACATTCTCACTGTTTATGGATGTGACGTTCTCACTGTTTATGGGTGTGGCATTCACACTGTTTCTGGGTGTGACGTTCTCACTGTTTATGGGTGTGATGTTCACACTGTTTTTGGGTGTGGTGTTCATACTGTTTTTGGGTGTGATGTTCACACTGTTTATGGGTGTGACATTCACACTCTTTATGGCTGTGCCGTTCACACTCTTTATGGGTGTGACGTTCACACTCTTTATTGGTTTACCCGTCTCACTGTTTATGGGTGTGTCGTTCACACTGTTTATGGGTTTGATGTTCTCACTGCTCATGGGTTTGATGTTCTCACTGTTTATGGGTTTGACATTCTTACTGTTTATCGGTGAGATGTTCTCACTGTTCATGGTTGTGACATTCTCACTCTTTATGGATGTGAAGTTCACACTGTTTTTGGTTGTGACTTCTCACTTTTTTGGTTCTGATGTTCCCACTGTTTATGGGAGTGATGTTCTCACTGTTTATGTGTGTGACATTCTCACTGTTTTTTGGTGTGACGTTCACACTGTTTTTGGGTGTGCGGTTCACACTCTTAATGGGTGTGACATCCACAATGTTTATGGGTGTGACGTTCACACTGTTTGTGGGTGTGACGTTCTCAATGTTCATCAGTTTAACCGTCTCACTGTTTATGGGTGTGTCACTCTCCCTGTTTTATTGGTTTGACGTTCCTACTGTTTATGGGTCTGACGTTCTCACTCTTTATGGGTGTGACGTTCTCCCAGTTTATGGGTGTGACATTCTCACTGTTTATGGCTATGACATTCACACTGTTTATGGGTGTGATATTCTCACTGTTTATCGGTGTGACGTTCTCACTGTTTATGGGTGTGACGTTCACACTGTTTATGGGTGTGGCGTTCTCTCTGTATATGGGTGTGACTTTCTTTCTGCTTTTGGTAGTGACTTCTCACTGCTTTTGGTTGTGACTTCTCACTGTTTATGGATGTGATGTTCACACTGTTTATGGGTGTGACATTCTCACTGTTTATGGGTTTGACGTTCAAACTGTTTATGGTTGTGATGTTCACACTGTTTATGGATGTGACCTCTCACTGTTTATGGGTGTGACGTTCACACTGTTTATGATGGTGACCTCTCTATTCGTGGGTGTGACATTCTCACTGTTTATGGGTGTGACGTTCTCACAGTTTATGGGTGTGGCATTCACACTGTTTATGGGTGTGATGTTCAGACTGTTTATGGGTGTGATGTTCAGACTGTTTTTGGGTGTGACGTTCTCACTGTTTATGGGTGTGACGTTCACACTGTTTTTGGGTGTGATGTTCACACTGTTTTTGGGTGTAATGTTCACACTGTTTATGGGTGTGACATTCTTACTGTTTATCGGTGAGATGTTCTCACTGTTCATGGTTGTGACCTTCTCACTCTTTATGGATGTGAAGTTCACACTGTTTTTGGTTGTGACTTCTCACTTTTTTGGTTCTGATGTTGCCAGTGTTTATGGGAGTTATGTTCTCACTGTTTTTGGGTGTGACGTTCACACTGTTTATGGGTGTGACGTTCTCACTGATTTTGGGTGTGAGGTTCACACTGTTTTTGGGTGTGAGGTTCACACTGTTTATGGGTGTGCGGTTCACACTGTTTATGGGTGTGACGTTCACACTGTTTATGGGTGTGACGTTCTCACTGTTTATGTGTGTGACGTTCTCACTGTTTTTGGGTGTGACTTTCACACTGTTTGTGGGTCTGACGTTCTCAATGTTCATCAGTTTAACCATCTCACTGTTTATGGGTGTGTCACTCTCCCTGTTTTATTGGTGTGACGTTCCTTCTGTTTATGGGTCTGACGTTCTCACTCTTTATGGGTGTGACGTTCTCCCAGTTTATGGGTGTGACATTCTCACTGTTTATGGCTGTGACATTCACACTGTTTATGGGTGTGATATTCTCACTGTTTATCGGTGTGACGTTCTCACTGTTTATGGGTGTGACGTTCTCACTGTTTATGTGTGTGACGTTCTCACTGTTTTTGGGTGTGACGTTCACACTGTTTTTGGGTGTGAGGTTCACACTGTTTATGGGTGTGACGTTCTCACAGTTTATGGGTGTGGCATTCACACTGTTTATGGGTGTGACGTTCTCACTGTTTATGGGTGTGATGTTCACACTGTTTATGGGTGTGATGTTCATACTGTTTTTGGGTGTGACGTTCTCACTGTTTATGGGTGTGACGTTCACACTGTTTTTGGGTGTGATGTTCACACTGTTTTTGGGTGTGACGTTCTCACTGTTTATGGATGTGACATTCTCACTGTTTATCGGTTTAACCATCTCACTGTTTATGGATGTGTCACTCTTCCTGTTTTAAGGGTGTGATGTTCCTATTGTTTATGGGTGTGACGTTCTCACTGTTTATGGGTGTGACCTTCTCAGTGTTTATGGGTGTGTCGTTCTCTAGGTTTATGGGTGTGACATTCTCACTGTCAATGAGTGTGACATTATCACTCTTTTGCAGTCTGCAGTTCTCGCTGTTTATGGTTGTGATATTCTCACTGTTTATGGGTGTGAAGTACACACTGTTTATGGGTGTGACGCTCACACTGTTTTGAGTTGTGACTTCTCACTTATTATGGGATTGACATCCTCACTCTTTATAGGTATGATGTTCACACTGTTTATGGGTGTGACGTTCTCACTGTTTATGGGTGTGATGTTCACACTGTTTATGTGTGTGATGTTCTCACTGTTTATGCATGTGATGTTCACACTGTTTATGGGTGTGACGTTTTCACTGTTTATGGGTGTGTCGTTCACTTTGTTTATGGGTGTGAAGTTCACACTCTTTATGGGTGTGATGTTCTCACTGTTTATGGGTGTGACGTTCACATTGATTTTGGTTGTGACTTCTCACTGTTTTTGGTTCTGATGTTCTCATTGTTTATGGGAGTGATGTTCTCACTGTTTCTGGGTGTGACGTTCACACTGTTTTTGGGTGCGATGTTGACACTGTTTATGGGTGTGATGTTCACACTGTTTATGGGTATGAAATTCAGACTGTTTATGGGTGGGACGTTCATACTGTTTTTGGGTGTGATGTTCTCACTGTTTATGTGTGTGACATTCTCACTGTTTTTTGGTGTGACGTTCACACTGTTTTTGGGCGTGAGGTTCACACTCTTTATGGGTGTGACATCCACAATGTTTATGGGTGTGACGTTCACACTGTTTGTGGGTGTGACGTTCTCAATGTTTATCAGTTTAACTGTCTCACTGTTTATGGGTTTGTCACTCTCCCTGTTTCATTGGTGTGGCGTTCCTACTGTTTATGGGTGTGATGTTCTCACTGTTTATGTTTGTGACGTTCTCACTGTTTATGGGCGTGACATTCTCACTGTTTATGGGTTTGACATTCACACTGTTTATGGGTGTGATGTTCTCACTGTTATCAGTGTGACGTTCTCACTGTTTATGGGTTTGACGTTCACATTGTTTATGATGGTGACCTCTCACTATTTATGGGTGTGACATTCTCACTGTTTATGGATGTGACGTTCTCACTGTTTATGGGTGTGGCATTCACACTGTTTCTGGGTGTGACGTTCTCACTGTTTATGGGTGTGATGTTCACACTGTTTTTGGGTGTGGTGTTCATACTGTTTTTGGGTGTGATGTTCACACTGTTTATGGGTGTGACATTCACACTCTTTATGGCTGTGCCGTTCACACTCTTTATGGGTGTGACGTTCACACTCTTTATTGGTTTACCCGTCTCACTGTTTATGGGTGTGTCGTTCACACTGTTTATGGGTTTGATGTTCTCACTGCTCATGGGTTTGATGTTCTCACTGTTTATGGGTTTGACATTCTTACTGTTTATCGGTGAGATGTTCTCACTGTTCATGGTTGTGACATTCTCACTCTTTATGGATGTGAAGTTCACACTGTTTTTGGTTGTGACTTCTCACTTTTTTGGTTCTGATGTTCCCACTGTTTATGGGAGTGATGTTCTCACTGTTTATGTGTGTGACATTCTCACTGTTTTTTGGTGTGACGTTCACACTGTTTTTGGGTGTGCGGTTCACACTCTTAATGGGTGTGACATCCACAATGTTTATGGGTGTGACGTTCACACTGTTTGTGGGTGTGACGTTCTCAATGTTCATCAGTTTAACCGTCTCACTGTTTATGGGTGTGTCACTCTCCCTGTTTTATTGGTTTGACGTTCCTACTGTTTATGGGTCTGACGTTCTCACTCTTTATGGGTGTGACGTTCTCCCAGTTTATGGGTGTGACATTCTCACTGTTTATGGCTATGACATTCACACTGTTTATGGGTGTGATATTCTCACTGTTTATCGGTGTGACGTTCTCACTGTTTATGGGTGTGACGTTCACACTGTTTATGGGTGTGGCGTTCTCTCTGTATATGGGTGTGACTTTCTTTCTGCTTTTGGTAGTGACTTCTCACTGCTTTTGGTTGTGACTTCTCACTGTTTATGGATGTGATGTTCACACTGTTTATGGGTGTGACATTCTCACTGTTTATGGGTTTGACGTTCAAACTGTTTATGGTTGTGATGTTCACACTGTTTATGGATGTGACCTCTCACTGTTTATGGGTGTGACGTTCACACTGTTTATGATGGTGACCTCTCTATTCGTGGGTGTGACATTCTCACTGTTTATGGGTGTGACGTTCTCACAGTTTATGGGTGTGGCATTCACACTGTTTATGGGTGTGATGTTCAGACTGTTTATGGGTGTGATGTTCAGACTGTTTTTGGGTGTGACGTTCTCACTGTTTATGGGTGTGACGTTCACACTGTTTTTGGGTGTGATGTTCACACTGTTTTTGGGTGTAATGTTCACACTGTTTATGGGTGTGACATTCTTACTGTTTATCGGTGAGATGTTCTCACTGTTCATGGTTGTGACCTTCTCACTCTTTATGGATGTGAAGTTCACACTGTTTTTGGTTGTGACTTCTCACTTTTTTGGTTCTGATGTTGCCAGTGTTTATGGGAGTTATGTTCTCACTGTTTTTGGGTGTGACGTTCACACTGTTTATGGGTGTGACGTTCTCACTGATTTTGGGTGTGAGGTTCACACTGTTTTTGGGTGTGACGTTCACACTGTTTATGGGTGTGAGGTTCACACTGTTTATGGGTGTGACGTTCACACTGTTTATGGGTGTGACGTTCTCACTGTTTATGTGTGTGACGTTCTCACTGTTTTTGGGTGTGACTTTCACACTGTTTGTGGGTCTGACGTTCTCAATGTTCATCAGTTTAACCATCTCACTGTTTATGGGTGTGTCACTCTCCCTGTTTTATTGGTGTGACGTTCCTTCTGTTTATGGGTCTGACGTTCTCACTCTTTATGGGTGTGACGTTCTCCCAGTTTATGGGTGTGACATTCTCACTGTTTATGGCTGTGACATTCACACTGTTTATGGGTGTGATATTCTCACTGTTTATCGGTGTGACGTTCTCACTGTTTATGGGTGTGACGTTCTCACTGTTTATGTGTGTGACGTTCTCACTGTTTTTGGGTGTGACGTTCACACTGTTTTTGGGTGTGAGGTTCACACTGTTTATGGGTGTGACATTCACACTGTTTATGGGTGTGATGTTCACACTGTTTGTGGGTGTGACGTTCTCAATGTTCATCAGTTTAACCGTCTCAATGTTTATGGTTGTGTCACTCTCCCTGTTTTATTGGTGTGACGTTCCTACTGTTTATGGGTCTGACGTTCTCTCAGTTTATGGGTGTGACATTCTCACTGTTTATGGCTGTGACATTCACACTGTTTGTGGGTGTGATATTCTCACTGTTTATCAGTGTGGCATTCTCACTGTTTATGGGAGTGACGTTCACACTGTTTATGGTTGTGGCATTCTCTCTGTATATGGGTGTGACTTTCTCACTGCTTTTGGTAGTGACTTCTCACTGTTTTTGGTTGTGACTTCTCACTGTTTATGGGTATGATGTTCTCCATGTTTATGGGTGTGACGTTCTCACTTTTTATGGGTATGACTTCTCACTGTTTATGGGTGTGACAATCATACTGTTTATGGGAGTGACCTCTCACTGTTTTGGGTGTGACATTCTCACTTTTTATCTGTTTAACCGTCTAACAGTTTATGGGTGTGTCGTTCACACTGTTTATGGGTTTGACGTTCTCACTGTATATGGGTATGACGTTCTCACTGTTCATGTTTGTGACGTTCTCACTGTTTATGGGTATGACGTTCACACTTATTATGGGTGTGACTTCTTATTGTTTATGGGTGTGACATTCACACTGCTTATGGGTGTGACTTCTCATTGTTTATGGGTGTGAAGTTCTCATTGTTTACGGGTGTGCTGTTCACACTGTTTATGGGTGTGACGTTCACGCTGTTTTTGGATGTGACGTTCTCACTTTTTATGGGTGTGACATTCACACTTTTTATGGGTGTGACGTTCACACTCTTTATGGGTGTGACGTTCTCACTCTTTATCGTTTTAACTGTCTCAATGTTTATGGGTGTGTCATTCACACTGTTTATGGGTTTGAAGCTCTCACTGTTTATGGGTGTGACGTTCACACTGTTTATGATGGTGACCTCTCTATTTATGGGTGTGACATTCTCACTGTTTATGGGTGTGACGTTCTCACAGTTTATGGGTGTGGCATTCACACTGTTTATGGGTGTGACGTTCTCACTGTTTATGGGTGTGATGTTCACACTGTTTATGGGTGTGATGTTCATACTGTTTTTGGGTGTGACGTTCTCACTGTTTATGGGTGTGACGTTCACACTGTTTTTGGGTGTGATGTTCACACTGTTTTTGGGTGTGATGTTCACACTGTTTATGGGTGTGACATTCTTACTGTTTATCGGTGAGATGTTCTCACTGTTCATGGTTGTGACCTTCTCACTCTTTATGGATGTGAAGTTCACACTGTTTTTGGTTGTGACTTCTCACTTTTTTGGTTCTGATGTTGCCACTGTTTATGGGAGTTATGTTCCCACTGTTTTTGGGTGTGACGTTCACACTGTTTATGGGTGTGACGTTCTCACTGATTTTGGGTGTGAGGTTCACACTGTTTTTGGGTGTGAGGTTCACACTGTTTATGGGTGTGAGGTTCACACTGTTTATGGGTGTGACGTTCACACTGTTTATGGGTGTGACGTTCTCACTGTTTATGTGTGTGACGTTCTCACTGTTTTTGGGTGTGACGTTCACACTGTTTGTGGGTCTGACGTTCTCAATGTTCATCAGTTTAACCATCTCACTGTTTATGGGTGTGTCACTCTCCCTGTTTTATTGGTGTGACGTTCCTTCTGTTTATGGGTCTGACGTTCTCACTCTTTATGGGTGTGACGTTCTCCCAGTTTATGGGTGTGACATTCTCACTGTTTATGGCTGTGACATTCACACTGTTTATGGGTGTGATATTCTCACTGTTTATCGGTGTGACGTTCTCACTGTTTATGGGTGTGACGTTCTCACTGTTTATGTGTGTGACGTTCTCAATGTTTTTGGGTGTGACGTTCACACTGTTTTTGGGTGTGAGGTTCACACTGTTTATGGGTGTGACATTCACACTGTTTATGGGTGTGACGTTCACACTGTTTGTGGGTGTAACGTTCTCAATGTTCATCAGTTTAACCGTCTCACTGTTTATGGTTGTGTCACTCTCCCTGTTTTATTGGTGTGATGTTCCTACTGTTTATGGGTCTGACGTTCTCACTCTTTATGGGTTTGACGTTCTCTCAGTTTATGGGTGTGACATTCTCACTGTTTATTGCTGTGACCTTCACACTGTTTGTGGGTGTGATATTCTCACTGTTTATCAGTGTGGCATTCTCACTGTTTATGGGTGTGACATTCACACTGTTTATGGGTGTGACGTTCACACTGTTTGTGGGTGTAACGTTCTCAATGTTCATCAGTTTAACCGTCTCACTGTTTATGGTTGTGTCACTCTCCCTGTTTTATTGGTGTGATGTTCCTACTGTTTATGGGTCTGACGTTCTCACTCTTTATGGGTTTGACGTTCTCTCAGTTTATGGGTGTGACATTCTCACTGTTTATTGCTGTGACCTTCACACTGTTTGTGGGTGTGATATTCTCACTGTTTATCAGTGTGGCATTCTCACTGTTTATGGGTGTGACGTTCACACTGTTTATGGTTGTGGCATTCTCTCTGTATATGGGTGTGACTTTCTCACTGCTTTTGGTAGTGACTTCTCACTGTTTTTGGTTGTGACTTCTCACTGTTTATGGGTATGATGTTCTCAATGTTTATGGGTGTGACGTTCTCACTTTTTATGGGTATGACTTCTCACTGTTTATGGGTGTGACAATCATACTGTTTATGGGAGTGACTTCTCACTGTTTTGGGTGTGACATTCTCACTTTTTATCTGTTTAACCGTCTAACAGTTTATGGGTGTGTCGTTCACACTGTTTATGGGTTTGACGTTCTCACTGTATATGGGCATGACGTTCTCACTGTTCATGTTTGTGACGTTCTCACTGTTTATGGGTATGACGTTCACACTTATAATGGGTGTGACTTCTTATTGTTTATGGGTGTGACATTCACACTGCTTATGGGTGTGACTTCTCATTCTTTATGGGTGTGAAGTTCTCATTGTTTACGGGTGTGCCGTTCACACTGTTTATGGGTGTGACATTCACACTGTTAATGGGTGTGACGTTCACGCTGTTTTTGGATGTGACGTTCTCACTTTTTATGGGTGTGACATTCACACTGTTTATGGGTGTGACGTTCACACTCTTTATGGGTGTGACGTTCTCACTCTTTATCGTTTTAACTGTCTCAATGTTTATGGGTGTGTCATTCACACTGTTTATGGGTTTGAAGTTCTCACTGTTTATGGGTGTGACATTCTCACTGTTTATCGGTGTGACGTTTTCACTGTTCATGGTTGTGACATTCTCACTGTTTATGGGTGTGACGTTCACACTGTTTTTGGTTGTGACTTCTCACTGTTTTTGGTCCTGATGTTCTCACTGTTTATGGGAGTGATGTTCTCACTGTTTATGGGTGTGACGTTCACACTGTTTTTGGGTGCGATGTTGACACTGTTTATGGGTGTGATGTTCACACTGTTTATGGGTATGACATTCACACTGTTTGTGTGTGTGACGTTCTCAATGTTTATCGGTTTAACCATCTCACTGTTTATGGGTGTGTCACTCGCCCTGTTTTATGGGTGTGACGTTCCTACTGTTTATGGGTGTGATGTTCTCACTGTTAATGTTTGTGATGTTCTCACTGTTTATGGGTGTGACATTCTCGCTGTTCATCGGTGTGACGTTCTCACTGTTTATGGTTGTGATGTTCACACTGTTTATGGGTGTGACATTCACACTGTTTATGGGTGTGACGTTCTCACTCTTTATCGTTTTAACCGTCTCACTGTTTATGGGTGTGTCGTTCACACTGTTTATGGGTTTGATGTTCTCACTGTTTATGGGTGTGACATTCTCACTGTTTTTCGGTGTGACGTTCTCACTGTTCATGGTTGTGAAGCTCTCACTGTTTATGGGTGTGACGTTCACATTGTTTTTGGTTGTGACTTCTCACTGTTTTTGGTTCTGATGTTCTCATTGTTTATGGGTGTGATGTTCACACTGTTTTTGGGTGTGATGTTGACACTGTTTATGGGTGTGATGTTTACACTGTTTATGGGTATGAAATTCACACTGTTTATGGGTGTGACATCCACACTGTTTATGGGTGTGACGTTCACACTGTTTGTGGGTGTGACGTTCTCAATGTTTATCAGTTTAACCGTCTCACAGTTTATGGGTTTGTCATTCTCCCTGTTTTATTGGTGTGGCGTTCCTACTGTTTATGGGTGTGATGTTCTCACTGTTTATGTTTGTGACGTTCTCACTGTTTATGGGTGTGACATTCACACTGTTTATGGGTGTGACGTTCTCACTGTTTATCAGTGTGACGTTCTCACTGTTTATGGGTGTGAAATTCACACTGTTTATGGGTGTGACGTTCTCACTGTTTATCAGTGTGACGTTCTCACTGTTTATGGGTTTGACGTTCGCACTGTTTATGATGGTGACCTCTCACTATTTATGGGTGTGACATTCTCACTGTTTATGGGTGTGACGTTCTCACAGTTTATGGGTGTGGCATTCACAGTGTTTATGGGTGTGACGTTCTCACTGTCTATGGGTGTGATGTTCACACTGTTTATGGGTGTGATGTTCATACTGTTTTGGGTGTGACGTTCTCACTGTTTATGGGTGTGACGTTCACACTGTTTTTGGGTGTGATGTTCACACTGTTTTTGGGTGTGATGTTCACACTGTTTATGGGTCTGACATTCACACTGTTTATGGGTGTGACGTTCACACTGTTTATGGGTGTGTCGTTCACACTCTTTATTGGTTTAACCGTCTCACTGTTTATGGGTGTGTCGTTCACACTGTTTATGGGCTTGTAGTTCTCACTGCTCATGGGTTTGATGTTCTCACTGTTTATGGGTGTGACATTCTTACTGTTTGTTGGTGAGATGTTCTCACTGTTCATGGTTGTGACGTTCTCACTCTTTATGGATGTGAAGTTCACACTGTTTTTGGTTGTGACTTCTCAATTTTTTAGTTCTGATGTTCCCACTGTTTATGGGAGTGATGTTCTCACTGTTTTTGGGTGTGAGGTTCACACTGTTTATGGGTGTGACATTCACACTGTTTATGGGTGTGACGTTCACACTGTTTATGGGTGTGACGTTCTCACTGTTTATGTGTGTGACGTTCTCACTGTTTTTGGGTGTGACGTTCACACTGTTTGTGGGTCTGACGTTCTCAATGTTCATCAGTTTAACCATCTCACTGTTTATGGGTGTGTCACTCTCCCTGTTTTATTGGTGTGACGTTCCTTCTGTTTATGGGTCTGACGTTCTCACTCTTTATGGGTGTGACGTTCTCCCAGTTTATGGGTGTGACATTCTCACTGTTTATGGCTGTGACATTCACACTGTTTATGGGTGTGATATTCTCACTGTTTATCGGTTTGACGTTCTCACTGTTTATGGGTGTGACGTTCTCACTGTTTATGTGTGTGACGTTCTCACTGTTTTTGGGTGTGACGTTCACACTGTTTTTGGGTGTGAGGTTCACACTGTTTATGGGTGTGACATTCACACTGTTTATGGGTGTGACGTTCACACTGTTTGTGGGTGTGACGTTCTCAATGTTCATCAGTTTAACCGTCTCACTGTTTATGGTTGTGTCACTCTCCCTTTTTTATTGGTGTGACGTTCCTACTGTTTATGGGTCTGACGTTCTCACTCTTTATGGGTTTGACGTTCTCTCAGTTTATGGGTGTGACATTCTCACTGTTTATGGCTGTGACATTCACACTGTTTATGGTTGTGGCATTCTCTCTGTATATGGGTGTGACTTTCTCACTGCTTTTGGTAGTGACTTCTCACTGTTTTTGGTTGTGACTTCTTACTGTTTATGGGTTTTATGTTCTCACTGTTTATGGGTGTGACGTTCTCACCTTTTATGGGTATGACTTCTCACTGTTTATGGGTGTGACAATCATAGTGTTTATGGATGTGACTTCTCACTGTTTTGGGTGTGACATTCTCACTTTTTATCTGTTTAACCATCTAACTGTTTATGGGTGTTTTGTTCACACTGTTTATGGGTTTGACGTTCTCACTGTATATGGGTTTGACGTTCTCACTGTTTATGGGTGTGTCATTCTCACTGTTTATCGGTATGACGTTCTCACTGTTCATGTTTGTGACGTTCTCACTGTTTATGGGTGTGACGTTCACACTTATTATGGGTGTGACTTCTTATTGTTTATGGGTGTGACGTTCACACTGCTTATGGGTGTGACTTCTCATTGTTTATGGGTGTGAAGTTCTCATTGTTTACGGGTGTGCCATTCACACTGTTTATGGGTGTGACATTCACACTGTTAATGGGTGTGACGTTCACACTGTTTTTGGATGTGACGTTCTCAGTTTTTATGGGTGTGACATTCACACTGTTTATGGGTGTGACGTTCACACTCTTTATGGGTGTGACGTTCTCACTCTTTTTCGTTTTAACCGTCTCAATGTTTATGGGTGTGTCATTCACACTGTTTATGGGTTTGAAGTTCTCACTGTACATGGGTTTGATGTTCTCACTGTTTATGGGTGTGACGTTCTCACTGTTTATCGGTGTGACGTTCTCACTGTCATCGTTGTGACGTTCTCACTGTTTATGGGTGTGACGTTCACACTGTTTTTGGCTGTGACTTCTCACTGTTTTTGGTTCTGATGTTCTCACTGTTTATGGGAGTGATGTTCTCACTGTTTATGGGTGTGACGTTCACACTGTTTTTGGGTGTGATGTTGACACTGTTTATGGGTGTGATGTTCACACTGTTTATGGGTATGACATTCACACTGTTTGTGTGTGTGACGTTCTCAATGTTTATCGGTTTAACCATCTCACTGTTTATGGGAGTGACGTTCACACTGTTTATGATTGTGACCTCTCACTGTTTATGGGTGTGACACTCTCACTGTTTATTGGTGTGACGTTCTCACTGTTTATGGGTGTGGCTTTCACACTGTTTATGTTTGTGACGTTCTCACTGTTTATGGTTGTGACGTTCACACTGTTTTTGGGTGTGATGTTCATACTGTTTTTGGCTGTGATGTTCACACTGTTTATGGATGAGACGTTCACACTGTTTATGGGTGTGACGTTCTCCTTGTTTATGGATGTGACGTTCTCACTGTTTATGTGTGTGACGTTCACAGTGTTTTTGGGTGTGATGTTCACACTCTTTTTGGGTGTGATGTTCACACTGTTTATGGGTGTGACATTCACACTGTTTATGGGTGTGACGTTCTCATTCTTTATCGTTTTTACCGTCTCACTGTTTATGGGTGTGTCGTTCACACTGTTTATGGGTTGGAAGTTCTCACTGTACTTGGGTTTGATGTTCTCACTGTTTATGGGTGTGACATTCTCACTGTTTTTCGGTGTGACGTTCTCACTGTTCATGGTTGTGAAGTTCTCACTGTTTATGGGTGTGACGTTCACATTGTTTTTGGTTGTGACTTCTCACTGTTTTTGGTTCTGATGTTCTCATTGTTTATGGGAGTGATGTTCTCACTGTTTATGGGTGTGACGTTCACACTGTTTTTGGATGTGATGTTGACACTGTTTATGGGTGTGATGTTTACACTGTTTATGGGTATGAAATTCACACTGTTTATGGGTGTGACGTTCACACTGTTTATGAGTGTGATGTTCTCACTGTTTATGTGTGTGACGTTCTCGCTGTTTTTTGGTGTGACGTTCACATTGTTTTTGGGCGTGAGGTTCACACTCTTTATGTGTGTGAAATCCACACTGTTTATGAGTGTGACGTTCTCAATGTTTATCAGTTTAACCGTCTCACAGTTTATGGGTTTGTCACTCTCCCTGTTTTATTGGTGTGGCGTTCCTACTGTTTATGGGTGTGATGTTCTCACTGTTTATGTTTGTGACGTTCTCACTGTTTATGGGTGTGACATTCTCACTGTTTATGGGTGTGACATTCACACTGTTTATGGGTGTGACGTTCTCACTGTTTATCAGTGTGACGTTCTCACTGTTTATGGGTGTGACGTTCACACTGTTTATGGGTGTGTCGTTCACAGTCTTTATTGGTTTAACCGTCTCACTGTTTATGGGTGTGTCGTTCACACTGTTTATGGGTTTGAAGTTCTCACTGCTCATGGGTTTGATGTTCTCACTGTTTATGGGTGTGACATTCTTACTGTTTATCGGTGAGATGTTCTCACTGTTCATGATTGTGACGTTCTCACTCTTTATGGATGTGAAGTTCACACTGTTTTTGGTTGTGACTTCTCAATTTTTTGGTTCTGATGTTCCCACTGTTTATGGGAGTGATGTTCTCACTGTTTTTGGGTGTGACGTTCACACTGTTTATGGGTGTGACGTTCTCACTGTTTATGTGTGTGACGTTCTCACTGTTTTTGGGTGTGAGGTTCACACTGTTTTTGGCTGTGAGGTTCACACTGTTTATTGGTGTGACATTCACACTGTTCATGGGTGTGACGTTCACACTGTTTATGGGTGTGACGTTCTCACTGTTTATGTGTGTGACGTTCTCACTGTTTAAGTGTGATGTTCTCACTGTTTTTGGGTGTGACGTTCACACTGTTTTTGGGTGTGAGGTTCACACTGTTTATGGGTGTGATATTCACACTGTTTATGGGTGTGACGTTCACACTGTTTGTGGGTGTGACGTTCTCAATGTTCATCAGTTTCACCGTCTCACTGTTTATGGGTGTGTCATTGTCCCTGTTTTATTGGTGTTACGTTCCTACTGTTTGTGGGTCTGACGTTCTCACTCTTTATGGGTGTGACGTTCTCCTAGTTTATGGGTGTGACATTCTCACTGTTTATGGCTGTGACATTCACACTGTTTATGGGTGTGATATTCTCACTGTTTATCGGTGTGACGTTCTCACTATTTATGGGTGTGATATTCTCACTGTTTATCGGTGTGACGTTCTCACTGTTTATGGGTGTGACGTTCACACTGTTTATGGGTGTGGCATTCTCTCTGTATATGGGTGTGACTTTCTCTCTGCTTTTGGTAGTGACTTCTCACTGCTTTTGGTTGTGACTTGTCACTGTTTATGGATGTGATGTTCACACTGTTTATGGGTGTGACGTTCTCACTGTTTATTGGTGTGACGTTCACAATGTTTTTGGGTGTGATGTTCACACTGTTTTTGGGTGTGATGTTCACACTGTTTATGGGTGTGACATTCACTCTGTTTATGGGAGTGACGTTCACACTCTTTATGGGTGTGACGTTCTCACTCTTTATTGGTTTAACCGTCTCACTGTTTATGGGTGTGTCATTCACACTGTTTATGGGTTTGAAGTTCTCACTGTTCATGGGTTTGATGTTCTCACTGTTTATGGGTGTAGCATTCTTACTGTTTATCGGTGAGACGTTCTCACTGTTCATGGTTGTGAAGTTCTCACTTTTTATGGATGTGAATTTCACACTGTTTTTGGTTGTGACTTCTCACTTTTTTGGTTCTGATGTTCCCACTGTTTATGGGTGTGATGTTCTCACTGTTTATGGTTGTGACGGTCACACTGTTTTTGGTTGTGACGTTCACACTGTTTATGGGCGTGACATTCTCACTGTTTTTGTGTGTGACGTTCTCACTGTTTTTGGGTGTAACGTTCACACTGTTTTTGGGTGTGCGGTTCACACTGTTTATGGGTGTGACATTCACACTGTTAATGGGTGTGACGTTCACACTGTTTATGGGTGTGACGTTCTCACTGTTTATGTGTGTGACGTTCTCACTGTTTTTGGGTGTGACGTTCACACTGTTTTTGGATGTGAGGTTCACACTGTTTATGGGTGTGACTTTCACACTGTTTATGGGTGTGACGTTCACACTGTTTGTGGGTGTGACATTCTCAATGTTCATCAGTTTAACCATCTCACTGTTTATGGTTGTGTCACTCTCCCTGTTTTATTGGTGTGACATTCCTACTGTTTATGGGTCTGACGTTCTCACTCTTTATGGGTGTGACGTTCTCTCAGTTTATGGGTGTGACATTCTCACTCTTTATGGCTGTGACATTCACACTGTTTATGGGTGTGATATTCTCACTGTTTATCAGTGTGACGTTCTCACTGTTTATGGGGGTGACGTTCACACTGTTTATGGGTGTTGCATTCTCTCTGTATATTTGGGTGTGACTTTCTCACTGCTTTGGTAGTGACTTCTCACTGTT
Organism: Carcharodon carcharias; assembly: GCF_017639515.1. Taxonomy (NCBI): domain Eukaryota; kingdom Metazoa; phylum Chordata; class Chondrichthyes; order Lamniformes; family Lamnidae; genus Carcharodon; species Carcharodon carcharias. The sequence continues at coordinate 727,036 of NW_024470545.1, forward strand.
TTTGGTTGTGACTTCTCACTGTTTATGGGTATGATGTTCTCACTGTTTATGGGTGTGACGTTCTCACTTTTTATGGGTATGACTTCCCACTGTTTATTGGTATGACAATCATACTGTTTATGGGAGTGACTTCTCACTGTTTTGGGTGTGACATTCTCACTTTTTATCTGTTTAACCGTCTAACTGTTTATGGGTGTGTCGTTCATACTGTTTATGGGTTTGACTTTCACACTGTTTCTGATTGTGACCTCTCACTATTTATGGGTGTGACATTCTCAATGTTTATGGGTGTGACATTCTCACAGTTTATGGGTGTGGCATTCACACTGTTTATGGGTATGACGTTCTCACTGTTCATGTTTGTGACTTTCTCACTGTTTATGGGTGTGACGTTGACACTCATTATGGGTGTGACTTCTTATTGTTTATGGGTGTGACGTTCACATTGCTTATTGGTGTGACTTCTCGTTGTTTATGGGTGTGACTTCTTATTGTTTATGGGTATGACGTTCACACTGCCTATGGGTGTGACTTCTCATTGTTTATGGGTGTGACATTCTCATTGTTTACGGGTGTGACGTTCACACTGTTTATGGGTGTGACATTCACACTGTTAATGGGTATGACGTTCACACTGTTTTTGGGTGTGATGTTCATACTGTTTTTGGCTGTGATGTTCACACTGTTTATGGATGAGACGTTCACACTGTTTATGGGTGTGACGTTCTCCATGTTTATGGATGTGACGTTCTCACTGTTTATGTGTGTGACGTTCACAGTGTTTTTGGGTGTGATGTTCACACTCTTTTTGGGTGTGATGTTCACACTGTTTATGGGTGTGACATTCACACTGTTTATGGGTGTGACGTTCTCAATCTTTATCGTTTTTACCGTCTCACTGTTTATGGGTGTGTCGTTCACACTGTTTATGGGTGGAAGTTCTCACTGTACTTGGGTTTGATGTTCTCACTGTTTATGGGTGTGACATTCTCACTGTTTTTCGGTGTGACGTTCTCACTGTTCATGGTTGTGAAGTTCTCACTGTTTATGGGTGTGACGTTCACATTGTTTTTGGTTGTGACTTCTCACTGTTTTTGGTTCTGATGTTCTCATTGTTTATGGGAGTGATGTTCTCACTGTTTATGGGTGTGACGTTCACACTGTTTTTGGGTGTGATGTTGACACTGTTTATGGGTGTGATGTTTACACTGTTTATGGGTATGAAATTCACACTGTTTATGGGTGTGACGTTCACACTGTTTATGAGTGTGATGTTCTCACTGTTTATGTGTGTGACGTTCTCACTGTTTTTTGGTGTGACGTTCACATTGTTTTTGGGCGTGAGGTTCACACTCTTTATGTGTGTGAAATCCACACTGTTTATGGGTGTGATGTTCTCAATGTTTGTCAGTTTAACCGTCTCACAGTTTATGGGTTTGTCACTCTCCCTGTTTTATTGGTGTGGCGTTCCTACTGTTTATGGGTGTGATGTTCTCACTGTTTATGTTTGTGACGTTCTCACTGTTTATGGGTGTGACATTCTCACTGTTTATGGGTGTGACATTCACACTGTTTATGGGTGTGACGTTCTCACTGTTTATCAGTGCGATGTTCTCACTGTTTATGGGTGTGACGTTCACACTGTTTATGGGTGTGTCGTTCACAGTCTTTATTGGTTTAACCGTCTCACTGTTTATGGGTGTGTCGTTCACACTGTTTATGGGTTTGAAGTTCTCACTGCTCATGGGTTTGATGTTCTCACTGTTTATGGGTGTGATGTTCTCACTGTTTTTGGGTGTGACGTTCACACTGTTTATGGGTGTGACGTTCTCACTGTTTATGTGTGTGACGTTCTCACTGTTTTTGGGTGTGAGGTTCACACTGTTTTTGGCTGTGAGGTTCACACTGTTTATTGGTGTGACATTCACACTGTTTATGGGTGTGACGTTCACACTGTTTATGGGTGTGACATTCTCACTGTTTATGTGTGTGACGTTCTCACTGTTTAAGTGTGATGTTCTCACTGTTTTTGGGTGTGACGTTCACACTGTTTTTGGGTGTGAGGTTCACACTGTTTATGGGTGTGATATTCACACTGTTTATGGGTGTGACGTTCACACTGTTTGTGGGTGTGACATTCTCAATGTTCATCAGTTTCACCGTCTCACTGTTTATGGGTGTGTCATTGTCCCTGTTTTATTGGTGTTACGTTCCTACTGTTTGTGGGTCTGACGTTCTCACTCTTTATGGGTGTGACGTTCTCCTAGTTTATGGGTGTGACATTCTCACTGTTTATGGCTGTGACATTCACACTGTTTATGGGTGTGATATTCTCACTGTTTATCGGTGTGACGTTCTAACTGTTCATGGGTGTGACGTTCACACTGTTTATGGGTGTGGCATTCTCTCTGTATATGGGTGTGACTTTCTCTCTGCTTTTGGTAGTGACTTCTCACTGCTTTTGGTTGTGACTTCTCACTGTTTATGGATGTGATGTTCACACTGTTTATGGGTGTGACGTTCTCACTGTTTATTGGTGTGACGTTCACACTGTTTTTGGGTGTAATGATCATACTGTTTTTGGGTGTGACGTTCTCACTGTTTATGGATGTCATGTTCACACTGTTTATGGGTGTGACGTTCTCACTGTTTATGGGTGTGACGTTCACAATGTTTTTGGGTGTGATGTTCACACTGTTTTTGGGTGTGATGGTCACACTGTTTATGGGTGTGACATTCACTCTGTTTATGGGAGTGACGTTCACACTCTTTATGGGTGTGACGTTCTCACTCTTTATTGGTTTAACTGTCTCACTGTTTATGGGTGTGTCATTCACACTGTTTATGGGTTTGAAGTTCTCACTGTTCATGGGTTTGATGTTCTCACTGTTTATGGGTGTAGCATTCTTACTGTTTATCGGTGAGACGTTCTCACTGTTCATGGTTGTGAAGTTCTCACTCTTTATGGATGTGAATTTCACACTGTTTTTGGTTGTGACTTCTCACTTTTTTGGTTCTGATGTTCCCACTGTTTATGGGTGTGATGTTCTCACTGTTTATGGTTGTGACAGTCACACTGTTTATGGGCGTGACGTTCTCACTGTTTTTGTGTGTGACGTTCTCACTGTTTTTGGGTGTGATGTTCACACTGTTTGTGGGTGTGCGGTTCACACTGTTTATGGGTGTGACATTCACACTGTTAATGGGTGTGACGTTCACACTGTTTATGGGTGTGACGTTCTCACTGTTTTTGGGTGTGACGTTCACACTGTTTTTGGATGTGAGGTTCACACTGTTTATGGGTGTGACTTTCACACTGTTTATGGGTGTGACGTTCACACTGTTTGTGGGTGTGACATTCTCAATGTTCATCAGTTTAACCATCTCACTGTTTATGGTTGTGTCACTCTCCCTGTTTTATTGGTGTGACATTCCTACTGTTTATGGGTCTGACGTTCTCACTCTTTATGGGTGTGACGTTCTCTCAGTTTATGGGTGTGACATTCTCACTCTTTATGGCTGTGACATTCACACTGTTTATGGGTGTGATATTCTCACTGTTTATCAGTGTGACGTTCTCACTGTTTATGGGGGTGACGTTCACACTGTTTATGGGTGTTGCATTCTCTCTGTATATTTGGGTGTGACTTTCTCACTGCTTTGGTAGTGACTTCTCACTGTTTTTGGTTGTGACTTCTCACTGTTTATGGGTATGACGTTCTCACTGTTTATGGGTGTGACGTTCTCACTTTTTATGGGTATGACTTCCCACTGTTTATTGGTATGACAATCATACTGTTTATGGGAGTGACTTCTCACTGTTTTGGGTGTGACATTCTCACTTTTTATCTGTTTAACCGTCTAACTGTTTATGGGTGTGTCGTTCATACTGTTTATGGGTTTGACTTTCACACTGTTTCTGATTGTGACCTCTCACTATTTATGGGTGTGACATTCTCAATGTTTATGGGTGTGACATTCTCACAGTTTATGGGTGTGGCATTCACACTGTTTATGGGTATGACGTTCTCACTGTTCATGTTTGTGACTTTCTCACTGTTTATGGGTGTGACGTTGACACTCATTATGGGTGTGACTTCTTATTGTTTATGGGTGTGACGTTCACATTGCTTATTGGTGTGACTTTTCGTTGTTTATGGGTGTGACTTCTTATTGTTTATGGGTATGACGTTCACACTGCCTATGGGTGTGACTTCTCATTGTTTATGGGTGTGACATTCTCATTGTTTACGGGTGTGACGTTCACACTGTTTATGGGTGTGACATTCACACTGTTAATGGGTATGACGTTCACACTGTTTTTGGGTGTGATGTTCATACTGTTTTTGGCTGTGATGTTCACACTGTTTATGGATGAGACGTTCACACTGTTTATGGGTGTGACGTTCTCCTTGTTTATGGATGTGACGTTCTCACTGTTTATGTGTGTGACGTTCACAGTGTTTTTGGGTGTGATGTTCACACTCTTTTTGGGTGTGATGTTCACACTGTTTATGGGTGTGACATTCACACTGTTTATGGGTGTGACGTTCTCAATCTTTATCGTTTTTACCGTCTCACTGTTTATGGGTGTGTCGTTCACACTGTTTATGGGTGGAAGTTCTCACTGTACTTGGGTTTGATGTTCTCACTGTTTATGGGTGTGACATTCTCACTGTTTTTCGGTGTGACGTTCTCACTGTTCATGGTTGTGAAGTTCTCACTGTTTATGGGTGTGACGTTCACATTGTTTTTGGTTGTGACTTCTCACTGTTTTTGGTTCTGATGTTCTCATTGTTTATGGGAGTGATGTTCTCACTGTTTATGGGTGTGACGTTCACACTGTTTTTGGGTGTGATGTTGACACTGTTTATGGGTGTGATGTTTACACTGTTTATGGGTATGAAATTCACACTGTTTATGGGTGTGACGTTCACACTGTTTATGAGTGTGATGTTCTCACTGTTTATGTGTGTGACGTTCTCACTGTTTTTTGGTGTGACGTTCACATTGTTTTTGGGCGTGAGGTTCACACTCTTTATGTGTGTGAAATCCACACTGTTTATGGGTGTGATGTTCTCAATGTTTGTCAGTTTAACCGTCTCACAGTTTATGGGTTTGTCACTCTCCCTGTTTTATTGGTGTGGCGTTCCTACTGTTTATGGGTGTGATGTTCTCACTGTTTATGTTTGTGACGTTCTCACTGTTTATGGGTGTGACATTCTCACTGTTTATGGGTGTGACATTCACACTGTTTATGGGTGTGACGTTCTCACTGTTTATCAGTGCGATGTTCTCACTGTTTATGGGTGTGACGTTCACACTGTTTATGGGTGTGTCGTTCACAGTCTTTATTGGTTTAACCGTCTCACTGTTTATGGGTGTGTCGTTCACACTGTTTATGGGTTTGAAGTTCTCACTGCTCATGGGTTTGATGTTCTCACTGTTTATGGGTGTGATGTTCTCACTGTTTTTGGGTGTGACGTTCACACTGTTTATGGGTGTGACGTTCTCACTGTTTATGTGTGTGACGTTCTCACTGTTTTTGGGTGTGAGGTTCACACTGTTTTTGGCTGTGAGGTTCACACTGTTTATTGGTGTGACATTCACACTGTTTATGGGTGTGACGTTCACACTGTTTATGGGTGTGACATTCTCACTGTTTATGTGTGTGACGTTCTCACTGTTTAAGTGTGATGTTCTCACTGTTTTTGGGTGTGACGTTCACACTGTTTTTGGGTGTGAGGTTCACACTGTTTATGGGTGTGATATTCACACTGTTTATGGGTGTGACGTTCACACTGTTTGTGGGTGTGACATTCTCAATGTTCATCAGTTTCACCGTCTCACTGTTTATGGGTGTGTCATTGTCCCTGTTTTATTGGTGTTACGTTCCTACTGTTTGTGGGTCTGACGTTCTCACTCTTTATGGGTGTGACGTTCTCCTAGTTTATGGGTGTGACATTCTCACTGTTTATGGCTGTGACATTCACACTGTTTATGGGTGTGATATTCTCACTGTTTATCGGTGTGACGTTCTAACTGTTCATGGGTGTGACGTTCACACTGTTTATGGGTGTGGCATTCTCTCTGTATATGGGTGTGACTTTCTCTCTGCTTTTGGTAGTGACTTCTCACTGCTTTTGGTTGTGACTTCTCACTGTTTATGGATGTGATGTTCACACTGTTTATGGGTGTGACGTTCTCACTGTTTATTGGTGTGACGTTCACACTGTTTTTGGGTGTAATGATCATACTGTTTTTGGGTGTGACGTTCTCACTGTTTATGGATGTCATGTTCACACTGTTTATGGGTGTGACGTTCTCACTGTTTATGGGTGTGACGTTCACAATGTTTTTGGGTGTGATGTTCACACTGTTTTTGGGTGTGATGGTCACACTGTTTATGGGTGTGACATTCACTCTGTTTATGGGAGTGACGTTCACACTCTTTATGGGTGTGACGTTCTCACTCTTTATTGGTTTAACTGTCTCACTGTTTATGGGTGTGTCATTCACACTGTTTATGGGTTTGAAGTTCTCACTGTTCATGGGTTTGATGTTCTCACTGTTTATGGGTGTAGCATTCTTACTGTTTATCGGTGAGACGTTCTCACTGTTCATGGTTGTGAAGTTCTCACTCTTTATGGATGTGAATTTCACACTGTTTTTGGTTGTGACTTCTCACTTTTTTGGTTCTGATGTTCCCACTGTTTATGGGTGTGATGTTCTCACTGTTTATGGTTGTGACGGTCACACTGTTTATGGGCGTGACGTTCTCACTGTTTTTGTGTGTGACGTTCTCACTGTTTTTGGGTGTGATGTTCACACTGTTTGTGGGTGTGCGGTTCACACTGTTTATGGGTGTGACATTCACACTGTTAATGGGTGTGACGTTCACACTGTTTATGGGTGTGACGTTCTCACTGTTTTTGGGTGTGACGTTCACACTGTTTTTGGGTGTGAGGTTCACACTGTTTATGGGTGTGACTTTCACACTGTTTATGGGTGTGACGTTCACACTGTTTGTGGGTGTGACATTCTCAATGTTCATCAGTTTAACCATCTCACTGTTTATGGTTGTGTCACTCTCCCTGTTTTATTGGTGTGACATTCCTACTGTTTATGGGTCTGACGTTCTCACTGTTTATGTTTGTGACATTCTCACTGTTTATGGGTGTGACATTCTCACTGTTTATGGGTGTGACATTCACACTGTTTATGGGTGTGACGTTCTCACTGTTTATCAGTGTGACGTTCTCACTGTTTATGGGTTTGACGTTCACACTGTTTATGATGGTGACCTCTCACTATTTATGGGTGTGACATTCTCACTGTTTATGGGTGTGACGTTCTCACAGTTTATGGGTGTGGCATTCACATTGTTTATGGGTGTGACGTTCTCACTGTCTATGGGTGTGATGTTCATACTGTTTATGGGTGTGTCGTTCACACTCTTTATTGGTTTAACCGTCTCACTGTTTATGGGTGTGTTGTTCACACTGTTTATGGGTTTGAAGTTCTCACTGCTCATGGGTTTGATGTTCTCACTGTTTATGGGTGTGACATTCTTACTGTTTATCGGTGAGATGTTCTCACTGTTCATGGTTGTGACGTTCTCACTCTTTATGGATGTGAAGTTCACACTGTTTTTGGTTGTGACTTCTCACTTTTTTGGTTCTGATGTTCCCACTGTTTATGGGAGTGACGTTCTCACTGTTTTTGGGTGTGACGTTCACACTATTTATGGGTGTGACGTGCTCTCTGTTTTTGTGTGTGACTTTCTCACTGTTTTTGTGTGTGAGGTTCACACTGTTTTTGGGTGTGAGGTTCACACTGTTTATGGGTGTGACATTCACACTGTTTATGGGTGTGACGTTCACACTGTTTATGGGTGTGACGTTCTCACTGTTTATGTGTGACGTTCACACTGTTTTTGGGTGTGAGGTTCTCACTGTTTATGGGTGTGACATTCACACTGTTTATGGGTGTGACGTTCACACTGTTTGTGGGTGTGACGTTCTCAATGTTCATCAGTTTAACCGTCTCACTGTTTATGGGTGTGTCATTCTCCCTGTTTTATTGGTGTGACGTTCCTACTGTTTATGGGTCTGACGTTCTCACTCTTTATGGGTGTGACGTTCTCCCAGTTTATGGGTGTGACATTCTCACTGTTTATGGCTGTGACATTCACACTGTTTATGGGTGTGATATTCTCACAGTTTATCTTTGTGACGTTCTCACTGTTTATGGGTGTGACGTTCACACTGTTTATGGGTGTTGCATTCTCTCTGTATATGGGTGTGACTTTCTCTCTGCTTTTGGTAGTGACAGTGTCGTTCACACTGTTTATGGGTTTGAAGTTCTCACTGTTACTGGGTTTGGTGTTCTCACTGTTTATGGGTGTGACATTCTCACTGTTTATTGGTGTGAAATTCACACTGTTTATGGGTGTGGCGTTCTCACTGTTTATCAGTGTGACGTTCTCACTGTTTATGGGTTTGACGTTCACACTGTTTATGATGGTGACCTCTCACTATTTATGGGTGTGACATTCTCACTGTTTATGGGAGTGACGTTCTCACAGGTTATGGGTGTGGCATTCACATTGTTTATGGGTGTGACGTTCTCACTGTTTATGGGTGTGATGTTCACACTGTTTATGGGTGTGATGTTCATACTGTTTTTGGGTGTGACGTTCTCACTGTTTATGGGTGTGACGTTCACACTGTTTTTGGGTGTGATGTTCACACTGTTTTTGGGTGTAATGTTCACACTGTTTTTGGGTGTGACATTCACACTGTTTATGCGTGTGACGTTCACACTGTTTATGGGTGTGTCGTTCACACTCTTTATTGGTTTAACCGTCTCACTGTTTATGGGTGTGTCGTTCACACTGTTTATGGGTTTGAAGTTCTCACTGCTCATGGGTGTGACATTCTTACTGTTTATCGGTGAGATGTTCTCACTGTTCATGGTTGTGACGTTCTCACTCTTTATGGATGTGAAGTTCACACTGTTTTTGGTTGTGACGTCTCACTTTTTTGGTTCTGATGTTCCCACTGTTTATGGGAGTGATGTTCTCACTGTTTTTGGGTGTGACGTTCACACTATTTATGGGTGTGACGTTCTCACTGTTTATGTGTGTGACTTTATCACTGTTTTTGTGTGCGAGGTTCACACTGTTTTTGGGTGTGAGGTTCACACTGTTTATGGGTGTGACATTCACACTGTTTATGGGTGTGACGTTCACACTGTTTATGGGTGTGACGTTCTCACTGTTTATGTGTGACGTTCACACTGTTTTTGGGTGTGAGGTTCACACTGTTTATGGGTGTGACATTCACACTGTTTATGGGTGTGACGTTCACACTGTTTGTGGGTGTGACGTTCTCAATGTTCTACAGTTTATCCGTCTCACTGTTTATGGTTGTGTCATTCTCCCTGTTTTATTGGTGTGACGTTCCTACTGTTTATGGGTCTGACGTTCTCACTCTTTATGGGTGTGACGTTCTCCCAGTTTATGGGTGTGACATTCTCACTGTTTATGGCTGTGACATTCACACTGTTTATGGGTGTGATATTCTCACTGTTTATCGGTGTGACGTTCTCACTGTTTATGGGTGTGGCGTTCACACTGTTTATGGGTGTGACGTTCACACTGTTTTTGGGTGTGATGTTCACACTGTTTTTGGGTGTGATGTTCACACTGTTTATGGGTGTGACATTCACTCTGTTTATGGGAGTGACGTTCACACTCTTTATGGGTGTGACGTTCTCACTCTTTATTGGTTTAACCGTCTCACTGTTTATGGGTGTGTCGTTCACACTGTTTATGGGTTTGAAGTTCTCACTGTTCATGGGTTTGATGTTCTCACTGTTTATGGGTCTAACATTCTTACTGTTTATCAGTGAGACGTTCTCACTGTTCATGGTAGTGACGTTCTCACTCTTTATGGATGTGAAGTTCACACTGTTTTTGGGTGTGATGTTCACACTGTTTTTGGGTGTAATGTTCACACTGTTTTTGGGTGTGACATTCACACTGTTTATGCGTGTGACGTTCACACTGTTTATGGGTGTGTCGTTCACACTCTTTATGGGTGTGACATCCACACTGTTTATGGGTGTGACGTTCACACTGTTTATGGGTGTAACGTTCTCAATGTTTATCAGTTTAACCGTCTCGCAGTTTATGGGTTTGTCACTCTCCCTGTTTTATTGGTGTGGTGTTCCTACTGTTTATGGGTGTGATGTTCTCACTGTTTATGTTTGTGACGTTCTCACTGTTTATGGGTGTGACATTCTCACTGTTTATGGGTGTGACATTCACACTGTTTATGGGTGTGACGTTCTCACTGTTTATCAGTGTGACGTTCTCACTGCTTATTGGTTTGACTTTCACACTGTTTATGATGGTGACCTCTCACTATTTATGGGTGTGACATTCTCACTGTTTATGGGTGTTGCATTCACATTGTTTATGGGTGTGACGTTCTCACTGTTTATGGGTGTGATGTTCACACTGTTTATGGGTGTGATGTTCATACTGTTTTTGGGTGTGACGTTCTCACTGTTCATGGGTGTGATGTTCACACTGTTTTTGGGTGTGATGTTCACACTGTTTATGGGTGTGACATTCACACTGTTTATGGGTGTGACGTTCACACTGTTTATGGGTGTGTCGTTCACACTCTTTATTGGTTTAACCGTCTCACTGTTTATGTGTGTGTCGTTCTCACTGTTTATGGGTTTGAAGTTCTCACTGCTCATGGGTTTGATGTTCTCACTGTTTATGGGTGTGACTTTCTTACTGTTTATCGGTGAGATATTCTCACTGTTCATGGTTGTGACGTTCTCACTCTTTATGGATGTGAAGTTCACACTGTTTTTGGCTGTGACTTCTCACTTTTTTAGTTCTGATGTTCCCACTGTTTATGGGAGAGATGTTCTCACTGTTTTTGGGTGTGATGTTCACACTATTTATGGGTGTGACGTTCTCACTGTTTATGTGTGTGACATTCTCACTGTTTTTGTGTGTGAGGTTCACACTGTTTTTGGGTGTGAGGTTCACACTGTTTATGGGTGTGACATTCACACTGTTTATGGGTGTGACGTTCACACTGTTTATGGGTGTGACGTTCTCACTGTTTATGTGTGACGTTCACACTGTTTTTGGGTGTGAGGTTCACACTGTTTATGGGTGTGACATTCACACTGTTTATGGGTGTGACGTTCACACTGTTTGTGGGTGTGACGTTCTCAATGTTCATCAGTTTAACCGTCTCACAGTTTATGGGTGTGTCATTCTCCCTGTTTTATTGGTGTGACGTTCCTACTGTTTATGGGTCTGACGTTCTCACTCTTTATGGGTGTGACGTTCTCCCAGTTTATCAGTGTGACATTCTCACTGTTTATGGCTGTGACATTCACACTGTTTTTGGGTGTGAGGTTCACACTGTTTTTGGGTGTGACGTTCACACTGTTTTTGGGTGTGATGTTCACACTGTTTATGGGTGTGACATTCACACTGTTTATGCGTGTGATGTTCACACTGTTTATGGGTGGGTCGTTCACACTCTTTATTGGTTTAACCGTCTCACTGTTTATGGGTGTGTCGTTCACACTGTTTATGGGTTTGAAGTTCTCACTGCTCATGGGTTTGATGTCCTCACTGTTTATGGGTGTGACATTCTTACTGTTTATCGGTGAGATGTTCTCACTGTTCATGGTTGTGACGTTCTCACTCTTTATGGATGTGAAGTTCACACTGTTTTTGGCTGTGACTTCTCACTTTTTTAGTTCTGATGTTCCCACGGTTTATGGGAGAGATGTTCTCACTGTTTTTGGGTGTGACGTTCACACTATTTATGGGTGTGACGTTCTCACTGTTTGTGTGTGTGACGTTCTCACTGTTTTTGTGTGTGAGGTTCACACTGTTTTTGGGTGTGAGGTTCACACTGTTTATGGGTGTGACATTCACACTGTTTATGGGTGTGACGTTCACACTGTTTATGGGTGTGACGTTCTCACTGTTTATGTGTGACGTTCACACTGTTTTTGGGTGTGAGGTTCACACTGTTTATGGGTGTGACATTCACACTGTTTATGGGTGTGACGTTCACACTGTTTGTGGGTGTGACGTTCTCAATGTTCATCAGTTTAACCGTCTCACTGTTTATGGGTGTGTCATTCTCCCTGTTTTATTGGTGTGACGTTCCTACTGTTTATGGGTCTGATGTTCTCACTCTTTATGGGTGTGACGTTGTCCCAGTTTATGGGTGTGACAATCTAACTGTTAATGGCTGTGACATTCACACTGTTTATGGGTGTGATATTCTCACTGTTTATCGGTGTGATGTTCTCACTGTTTATGGGTGTGACGTTCACACTGTTTATGGGTGTGATGTTCATACTGTTTTTGGGTGTGACGTTCTCACTGTTTATGGGTGTGACGTTAACACTGTTTTTGGGTGTGATGTTCACACTGTTTTTGGGTGTGATATTTACACTGTTTATGGTTGTGACATTCACACTGTTTAAGGGTGTGACGTTCACACTGTTTATGGGTGTGTCGTTCACACTCTTTATTGGTTTAACCGTCTCACTTTTTATGGGTGTGTCGTTCACACTTCTCATGGGTTTGATGTTCTCACTGTTTATGGGTGTGACATTCTTACTGTTTATCGGTGAGATGTTCTCACTGTTCATGGTTGTGACGTTCTCACTCTTTATGGATGTGAAGTTCACACTGTTTTTGGTTGTGACTTCTCACTTTTTTGGTTCTGATGTTCCCACTGTTTATGGGAGTGATGTTCTCACTGTTTTTGGGTGTGACGTTCACACTATTTATGGGTGTGGCGTTCTAACTGTTTATGTGTGTGACTTTCTCACTGTTTTTGTGTGCGAGGTTCACACTGTTTTTGGGTGTGAGGTTCACACTGTTTATGGGTGTGACATTCACACGGTTTATGGGTGTGACGTTCACACTGTTTATGGGTGTGACGTTCTCACTGTTTATGTGTGACGTTCACACTGTTTTTGGGTGTGAGGTTCACACTGTTTATGGGTGTGACATTCACACTGTTTATGGGTGTGACGTTCACACTGTTTGTGGGTGTGACGTTCTCAATGTTCATCAGTTTAACCGTCTCACTGTTTATGGGTGTGTCATTCTCCCTGTTTTATTGGTGTGACGTTCCTACTGTTTATGGGTCTGACGTTCTCACTCTTTATGGGTGTGACGTTCTCCCAGTTTATGGGTGTGACATTCTCACTGTTTATGGCTGTGACATTCACACTGTTTATGGGTGTGATATTCTCACTGTTTATCGGTGTGATGTTCTCAATGTTTATGGGTGTGACGTTCACACTGTTTATGGGTGTGGCATTCTCTCTGTATATGGGTGTGACTTTCTCTCTGCTTTTGGTAGTGACTTCTCACTGCTTTTGGTTGTGACTTCTCACTGTTTATGGATGTGATGTTCACACTGTTTATGGGTGTGACGTTCTCACTGTTTATTGGTGTGACGTCCTCACTGTTTTTGGGTGTAATGTTCATACTGTTTTTGGGTGTGAAGTTCTCACTGTTTATGGATGTGATGTTCACACTGTTTATGGATGTGATGTTCAAACTGTTTATGGGTGTGACGTTCTCACTGTTTATGGGTGTGACGTTCACACTGTTTTTGGGTGTGATGTTCACACTGTTTTTGGGTGTGATGTTCACACTGTTTATGGGTGTGACATTCACTCTGTTTATGGGAGTGACGTTCACACTCTTTATGGGTGTGACTTTCTCACTCTTTATTGGTTTAACCGTCTCACTGTTTATGGGTGTGTCATTCACACTGTTTATGGGTTTGAAGTTCTCACTTCTTATGGGTGTAACATTCTTAGTGTTTATCGGTGAGACGTTCTCACTGTTCATGGTTTTGACGTTCTCACTCTTTATGGATGCGAATTTCACACTGTTTTTGGGTGTGACTTCTCACTTTTTTGGTTCTGATGTTCCCACTGTTTATGGGTGTGATGTTCTCACTGTTTGTGGTTGTGACGGTCACACTGTTTTTGGTTGTGACGTTCACACTGTTTATGGGCGTGACGTTCTCACTGTTTTTTGTGTGACGTTCACACTGTTTTTGGGTGTGAGTTTCACACTGTTTATGGGTGTGACATTCACACTGTTTATGGGTATGAAATTCACACTGTTTATGGGTGTGACGTTCACACTCTTTATGAGTGTGATGTTCTCACTGTTTATGTGTGTGACGTTCTCGCTGTTTTTTGGTGTGACGTTCACACTGTTTTTGGGTGTGAGGTTCACACTCTTTATGGGTGTGACATCCACACTGTTTATGGGTGTGACGTTCACACTGTTTGTGGGTGTAACGTTCTCAATGTTTATCAGTTTAACCGTCTCACAGTTTTTGGGTTTGTCACTCTCCCTGTTTTATTGGTGTGGCGTTCCTACTGTTTCTGGGTGTGATGTTCTCACTGTTTATGTTTGTGACGTTCTCACTGTTTATGGGTGTGACATTCTCACTGTTTATGGGTGTGACATTCACACTGTTTATGGGTGTGACGTTCTCACTGTTTATCAGTGTGACGTTCTCACTGTTTATGGGTGTGACGTTCACACTGTTTATGGGTGTGACGTTCTCACTGTTTATGTGTGACGTTCACACTGTTTTTGGGTGTGAGGTTCACACTGTTTATGGGTGTGACATTCACACTGTTTATGGGTGTGACGTTCACACTGTTTGTGGGTGTGACGTTCTCAATGTTCATCAGTTTAACCGTCTCACTGTTTATGGGTGTGTCATTCTCCCTGTTTTATTGGTGTGACGTTCCTACTGTTTATGGGTCTGACGTTCTCACTCTTTACGGGTGTGACGTTCTCCCAGTTTATGGGTGTGACATTCTCACTGTTTATGGCTGTGACATTCACACTGTTTATGGGTGTGATATTCTCACTGTTTATCGGTGTGACGTTCTCACTGTTTATGGGTGTGACGTTCACACTGTTTATGGGTGTGATGTTCATACTGTTTTTGGGTGTGACGTTCTCACTGTTTATGGGTGTGACGTTCACACTGTTTTTGGGTGTGATGTTCACACTGTGTTTGGGTGTGACATTCACACTGTTTATGGGTGTGACATTCACACTGTTTAAGGGTGTGACGTTCACACTGTTTATGGGTGTGTCGTTCACACTCTTTATTGGTTTAACCGTCTCAATTTTTATGGGTGTGTCGTTCACACTTCTCATGGGTTTGATGTTCTCACTGTTTTTGGGTGTGACATTCTTACTGTTTATCGGTGAGATGTTCTCACTGTTCATGGTTGTGACGTTCTCACTCTTTATGGATGTGAAGTTCACACTGTTTTTGGTTGTGACTTCTCACTTTTTTGATTCTGATGTTCCCACTGTTATGGGAGTGATGTTCTCACTGTTTTTGGGTGTGACGTTCACACTATTTATGGGTGTGACGTTCTAACTGTTTATGTGTGTGACTTTCTCACTGTTTTTGTGTGTGAGGTTCACACTGTTTTTGGGTGTGAGGTTCACACTGTTTATGGGTGTGACATTCACACGGTTTATGGTTGTGACGTTCACACTGTTTATGGGTGTGACGTTCTCACTGTTTATGTGTGACGTTCACACTGTTTTTGGGTGTGCGGTTCACACTGTTTATGGGTGTGACATTCACACTGTTTATGGGTGTGACGTTCACACTGTTTGTGGGTGTGACGTTCTCAATGTTCATCAGTTTAACCGTCTCACTGTTTATGGGTGTGTCATTCTCCCTGTTTTATTGGTGTGACGTTCCTACTGTTTATGGGTCTGACGTTCTCACTCTTTATGGGTGTGACGTTCTCCCAGTTTTTGGGTGTGACATTCTCACTGTTTATGGCTGTGACATTCACACTGTTTATGGGTGTGATATTCTCACTGTTTATCGGTGTGATGTTCTCAATGTTTATGGGTGTGACGTTCACACTGTTTATGGGTGTGGCATTCTCTCTGTATATGGGTGTGACTTTCTCTCTGCTTTTGGTAGTGACTTCTCACTGCTTTTGGTTGTGACTTCTCACTGTTTATGGATGTGATGTTCACACTGTTTATGGGTGTGACGTTCTCACTGTTTATTGGTGTGACGTCCACACTGTTTTTGGGTGTAATGTTCATACTGTTTTTGGGTGTGACGTTCTCACTGTTTATGGATGTGATGTTCACACTGTTTATGGATGTGATGTTCACACTGTTTATGGGTGTGACGTTCTCACTGTTTATGGGTGTGACGTTCACACTGTTTTTGGGTGTGATTTTCACACTGTTTTTGCGTGCGATGTTCACACTGTTTATGGGTGTGACATTCACTCTGTTTATGGGAGTGACGTTCACACTCTTTTTTGGTGTGACGTTCTCACTCTTTATTGGTTTAACCGTCTCACTGTTTATGGGTGTGTCGTTCACACTGTTTATGGGTTTGAAGTTCTCACTGTTCATGGGTTTGATGTTCTCACTGTTTATGGGTGTAACATTCTTACTGTTTATCGGTGAGACGTTCTCACTGTTCATGGTTTTGACGTTCTCACTCTTTATGGATTTGAATTTCACACTGTTTTTGGTTGTGACTTCTCACTTTTTTGGTTCTGATGTTCCCACTGTTTATGGGTGTGATGTTCTCACTGTTTTTGGTTGTGACAGTCACACTGTTTTTGGTTGTGACATTCACACTGTTTATGGGCGTGACGTTCTCACTGTTTTTTGTGTGACGTTCTCACTGTTTTTGGGTTTGACGTTCACACTGTTTTTGGGTGTGAGTTTCACACTGTTTATGGGTGTGACATTCACACTGTTTATGGGTATGAAATTCACACTGTTTATGGGTGTGACGTTCACACTCTTTATGAGTGTGATGTTCTCACTGTTTATGTGTGTGACGTTCTCGCTGTTTTTTGGTGTGACGTTCACACTGTTTTTGGGTGTGAGGTTCACACTCTTTATGGGTGTGACATCCACACTGTTTATGGGTGTGACGTTCACACTCTTTATGAGTGTGATGTTCTCACTGTTTATGTGTGTGACGTTTTCGCTGTTTTTTGGTGTGACGTTCACACTGTTTTTGGGTGTGAGGTTCACACTCTCTATGGGTGTGACATCCACACTGTTTATGGGTGTGACGTTCACACTGTTTGTGCGTGTAACGTTCTCAATGTTTATCAGTTTAACCGTCTCACAGTTTATGGGTTTGTCACTCTCCCTGTTTTATTGGTGTGGCGTTCCTACTGTTTATGGGTGTGATGTTCTCACTGTTTATGTTTGTGACGTTCTCACTGTTTATGGGTGTGACATTCTCACTGTTTATGGGTGTGACATTCACACTGTTTATGGGTGTGACGTTCTCACTGTTTATCAGTGTGACGTTCTCACTGTTTATGGGTGTGACGTTCACACTGTTTATGGGTGTGACGTTCTCACTGTTTATGTGTGACGTTCACACTGTTTTTGGGTGTGAGGTTCACACTGCTTATGGGTGTGACATTCACACTGTTTATGGGTGTGACGTTCACACTGTTTGTGGGTGTGACGTTCTCAATGTTCATCAGTTTAACCGTCTCACTGTTTATGGGTGTGTCATTCTCCCTGTTTTATTGGTGTGACGTTCCTACTGTTTATGGGTCTGACGTTCTCACTCTTTACGGGTGTGACGTTCTCCCAGTTTATGGGTGCGACATTCTCACTGTTTATGGCTGTGACATTCACACTGTTTATGGGTGTGATATTCTCACTGTTTATCGGTGTGACGTTCTCACTGTTTATGGGTGTGACGTTCACACTGTTTATGGGTGTGGCATTCTCTCTGTATATGGGTGTGACTTTCTCTCTGCGTTTGGTAGTGACTTCTCACTGCTTTTGGTTGTGACTTCTCACTGTTTATGGATGTGATGTTCACACTGTTTATGGGTGTGACGTTCTCACTGTTTATTGGTGTGACGTCCACACTGTTTTTGGGTGTAATGTTCATACTGTTTTTGGGTGTGACGTTCTCACTGTTTATGGATGTGATGTTCACACTGTTTATGGATGTGATGTTCACACTGTTTATGGGTGTGACGTTCACACTGTTTATGGGTGTGACGTTCACACTGTTTTTGGGTGTGATATTCACACTGTTTTTGGGTGTGATGTTCACACTGTTTATGGGTGTGACATTCACTCTGTTTATGGGAGTGACGTTCACACTCTTTATGGGTGTGACATTCTCACTCTTTATTGGTTTAACCGTCTCACTGTTTATGGGTGTGTCGTTCACACTGTTTATGGGTTTGAAGTTCTCACTGTTCATGGGTTTGATGTTCTCACTGTTTATGGGTGTAACATTCTTACTGTTTATCGGTGAGACGTTCTCACTGTTCATGGTTGTGACGTTCTCACTCTTTATGGATGTGAATTTCACACTGTTTTTGGTTGTGACTTCTCACTTTTTTTGGTTCTGATGTTCCCACTGTTTATGGGTGTGACGGTCACACTGTTTTTGGTTGTGACGTTCACACTGTTTATGGGTGTGACGTTCTCACTGTTTATGGATGTGATGTTCACACTGCTTATGGGTGTGACTTTCACACTGTTTTTGGGTGTGACGTTCACACTATTTGTGGGTGTGACATTCTCAATGTTCATCAGTTTAACCATCTCACTGTTTATGGTTGTGTCACTCTCCCTGTTTTATTGGTGTGACGTTCCTACTGTTTATGGGTCTGACGTTCTCACTCTTTATGGGTGTGACGTTCTCTCAGTTTATGGGTGTGACATTCTCACTGTTTATGGCTGTGACATTCACACTGTTTATGGGTGTGATATTCTCGCTGTTTATGGGTGTGACGTTCACACTGTTTATGGGTGTGACGTTCACACTGTTTTTGGGTGTGATGTTCACACTGTTTTTGCGTGCGATGTTCACACTGTTTATGGGTGTGACATTCACTCTGTTTATGGGAGTGACGTTCACACTCTTTATGGGTGTGACGTTCTCACTCTTTATTGGTTTAACAGTCTCACTGTTTATGGGTGTGTCGTTCACACTGTTTATGGGTTTGAAGTTCTCACTGTTCATGGGTTTGATGTTCTCACTGTTTATGGGTGTAACATTCTTACTGTTTATCGGTGAGACGTTCTCACTGTTCATGGTTTTGACGTTCTCACTCTTTATGGATGTGAATTTCACACTGTTTTTGGTTGTGACTTCTCACTTTTTTGGTTCTGATGTTCCCACTGTTTATGGGAGTGATGTTCTCACTGTTTTTGGTTGTGACAGTCACACTGTTTTTGGTTGTGACGCTCACACTGTTTATGGGCGTGTCATTCTCACTGTTTATGGGTGTGACATTCACACTGTTTATGGGTGTGACGTTCTCACTGTTTATGGGTGTGACGTTCACACTGTTTATGGGTGTGACGTTCTCACTGTTTATGTGTGACGTTCACACTGTTTTTGGGTGTGAGGTTCACACTGCTTATGGGTGTGACATTCACACTGTTTATGGGTGTGACGTTCACACTGTTTGTGGGTGTGACGTTCTCAATGTTCATCAGTTTAACCGTCTCACTGTTTATGGGTGTGTCATTCTCCCTGTTTTATTGGTGTGACGTTCCTACTGTTTATGGGTCTGACGTTCTCACTCTTTACGGGTGTGACGTTCTGCCAGTTTATGGGTGTGACATTCTCACTGTTTATGCCTGTGACATTCACACTGTTTATGGGTGTGATATTCTCACTGTTTATCGGTGTGACGTTCTCACTGTTTATGGGTGTGACGTTCACACTGTTTATGGGTGTGGCATTCTCTCTGTATATGGGTGTGACTTTCTCTCTGCGTTTGGTAGTGACTTCTCACTGCTTTTGGTTGTGACTTCTCACTGTTTATGGATGTGATGTTCACACTGTTTATGGGTGTGACGTTCTCACTGTTTATTGGTGTGACGTCCACTCTGTTTTTGGGTGTAATGTTCATACTGTTTTTGGGTGTGACGTTCTCACTGTTTATGGATGTGATGTTAACACTGTTTATGGATGTGATGTTCACACTGTTTATGGGTGTGACGTTCACACTGTTTATGGGTGTGACGTTCACACTGTTTTTGGGTGTGATGTTCACACTGTTTTTGGGTGTGATGTTCACACTGTTTATGGGTGTGACATTCACTCTGTTTATGGGAGTGACGTTCACACTCTTTATGGGTGTGACGTTCTCACTCTTTATTGGTTTAACCGTCTCACTGTTTATGGGTGTGTCGTTCACACTGTTTATGGGTTTGAAGTTCTCACTGTTCATGGGTTTGATGTTCTCACTGTTTATGGGTGTAACATTCTTACTGTTTATCGGTGAGACGTTCTCACTGTTCATGGTTTTGACGTTCTCACTCTTTATGGATTTGAATTTCACACTGTTTTTGGTTGTGACTTCTCACTTTTTTGGTTCTGATGTTCCCACTGTTTATGGGTGTGATGTTCTCACTGTTTTTGGTTGTGACAGTCACACTGTTTTTGGTTGTGACGTTCACACTGTTTATGGGCGTGACGTTCTCACTGTTTTTTGTGTGACGTTCTCACTGTTTTTGGGTTTGACGTTCACACTGTTTTTGGGTGTGAGTTTCACACTGTTTATGGGTGTGACATTCACACTGTTTATGGGTATGAAAATCACACTTTTTATGGGTGTGACATTCACACTCTTTATGAGTGTGATGTTCTCACTGTTTATGTGTGTGACGTTCTCGCTGTTTTTTGGTGTGACGTTCACACTGTTTTTGGGTGTGAGGTTCACACTCTTTATGGGTGTGACATCCACACTGTTTATGGGTGTGACCTTCACACTCTTTATGAGTGTGATGTTCTCACTGTTTATGTGTGTGACGTTTTCGCTGTTTTTTGGTGTGACGTTCACACTGTTTTTGGGTGTGAGGTTCACACTCTCTATGGGTGTGACATCCACACTGTTTATGGGTGTGACGTTCACACTGTTTGTGGGTGTAACGTTCTCAATGTTTATCAGTTTAACCGTCTCACAGTTTATGGGTTTGTCACTCTCCCTGTTTTATTGGTGTGGCATTCCTACTGTTTATGGGTGTGATGTTCTCACTGTTTATGTTTGTGACGTTCTCACTGTTTATGGGTGTGACATTCTCACTGTTTATGGGTGTGACATTCACACTGTTTATGGGTGTGACGTTCTCACTGTTTATCAGTGTGACGTTCTCACTGTTTATGGGTGTGACGTTCACACTGTTTATGGGTGTGACGTTCTCACTGTTTATGTGTGACGTTCACACTGTTTTTGGGTGTGAGGTTCACACTGCTTATGGGTGTGACATTCACACTGTTTATGGGTGTGACGTTCACACTGTTTGTGGGTGTGACGTTCTCAATGTTCATCAGTTTAACCGTCTCACTGTTTATGGGTGTGTCATTCTCCCTGTTTTATTGGTGTGACGTTCCTACTGTTTATGGGTCTGACATTCTCACTCTTTACGGGTGTGACGTTCTCCCAGTTTATGGGTGCGACATTCTCACTGTTTATGGCTGTGACATTCACACTGTTTATGGGTGTGATATTCTCACTGTTTATCGGTGTGACGTTCTCACTGTTTATGGGTGTGACGTTCACACTGTTTATGGGTGTGGCATTCTCTCTGTATATGGGTGTGACTTTCTCTCTGCGTTTGGTAGTGACTTCTCACTGCTTTTGGTTGTGACTTCTCACTGTTTATGGATGTGATGTTCACACTGTTTATGGGTGTGACGTTCTCACTGTTTATTGGTGTGACGTCCACACTGTTTTTGGGTGTAATGTTCATACTGTTTTTGGGTGTGACGTTCTCACTGTTTATGGATGTGATGTTCACACTGTTTATGGATGTGATGTTCACACTGTTTATGGGTGTGACGTTCACACTGTTTATGGGTGTGACGTTCACACTGTTTTTGGGTGTGATGTTCACACTGTTTTTGGGTGTGATGTTCACACTGTTTATGGGTGTGACATTCACTCTGTTTATGGGAGTGACGTTCACACTCTTTATGGGTGTGACGTTCTCACTCTTTATTGGTTTAACCGTCTCACTGTTTATGGGTGTGTCGTTCACACTGTTTATGGGTTTGAAGTTCTCACTGTTCATGGGTTTGATGTTCTCACTGTTTATGGGTGTAACATTCTTACTGTTTATCGGTGAGACGTTCTCACTGTTCTTGGTTGTGACGTTCTCACTCTTTATGGATGTGAATTTCACACTGTTTTTGGTTGTGACTTCTCATTTTTTTTGGTTCTGATGTTCCCACTGTTTATGGGTGTGACGGTCACACTGTTTTTGGTTGTGACGTTCACACTGTTTATGGGTGTGACGTTCTCACTGTTTTTGTGTGTGACGTCCACACTGTTTTTGGGTGTAATGTTCATACTGTTTTTGGGTGTGACGTTCTCACTGTTTATGGATGTGATGTTCACACTGCTTATGGGTGTGACGTTCACACTGTTTGTGGGTGTGACGTTCACACTGTTTGTGGGTGTGACATTCTCAATGTTCATCAGTTTAACCATCTCACTGTTTATGGTTGTGTCACTCTCCCTGTTTTATTGGTGTGACGTTCCTACTGTTTATGGGTCTGACGTTCTCACTCTTTATGGGTGTGACGTTCTCTCAGTTTATGGGTGTGACATTCTCACTGTTTATGGCTGTGACATTCACACTGTTTATGGGTGTGATATTCTCACTGTTTATGGGTGTGACGTTCACACTGTTTATGGGTGTGACGTTCACACTGTTTTTGGGTGTGATGTTCACACTGTTTTTGCATGCGATGTTCACACTGTTTATGGGTGTGACATTCACTCTGTTTATGGGAGTGACGTTCACACTCTTTATGGGTGTGACGTTCTCACTGTTTATTGGTTTAACCGTCTCACTGTTTATGGGTGTGTCGTTCACACTGTTTATGGGTTTGAAGTTCTCACTGTTCATGGGTTTGATGTTCTCACTGTTTATGGGTGTAACATTCTTACTGTTTATCGGTGAGACGTTCTCACTGTTCATGGTTTTGACGTTCTCACTCTTTATGGATGTGAATTTCACACTGTTTTTGGTTGTGACTTCTCACTTTTTTGGTTCTGATGTTCCCACTGTTTATGGGTGTGATGTTCTCACTGTTTTTGGTTGTGACAGTCACACTGTTTTTGGTTGTGACGCTCACACTGTTTATGGGCGTGACGTTCTCACTGTTTTTTGTGTGACGTTCTCACTGTTTTTGGGTTTGACGTTCACACTGTTTTTGGGTGTGAGTTTCACAGTGTTTATGGGTGTGACATTCACACTGTTTATGGGTATGAAATTCACACTGTTTATGGGTGTGACGTTCACACTCTTTATGAGTGTGATGTTCTCACTGTTTATGTGTGTGACGTTCTCGCTGTTTTTTGGTGTGACGTTCACACTGTTTTTGGGTGTGAGGTTCACACTCTTTATGGGTGTGACATCCACACTGTTTATGGGTGTGACGTTCACACTCTTTATGAGTGTGATGTTCTCACTGTTTATGTGTGTGACGTTTTCGCTGTTTTTTGGTGTGACGTTCACACTGTTTTTGGGTGTGAGGTTCACACTCTCTATGGGTGTGACATCCACACTGTTTATGGGTGTGACGTTCACACTGTTTGTGGGTGTAACGTTCTCAATGTTTATCAGTTTAACCGTCTCACAGTTTTTGGGTTTGTCACTCTCCCTGTTTTATTGGTGTGGCGTTCCTACTGTTTATGGGTGTGATGTTCTCACTGTTTATGTTTGTGACGTTCTCACTGTTTATGGGTGTGACATTCTCACTGTTTATGGGTGTGACATTCACACTGTTTATGGGTGTGACGTTCTCACTGTTTATGGGTGTGACGTTCACACTGTTTATGGGTGTGACGTTCTCACTGTTTATGTGTGACGTTCACACTGTTTTTGGGTGTGAGGTTCACACTGCTTATGGGTGTGACATTCACACTGTTTATGGGTGTGACGTTCACACTGTTTGTGGGTGTGACGTTCTCAATGTTCATCAGTTTAACCGTCTCACTGTTTATGGGTTTGTCATTCTCCCTGTTTTATTGGTGTGACGTTCCTACTGTTTATGGGTCTGACGTTCTCACTCTTTACGGGTGTGACGTTCTCCCAGTTTATGGGTGTGACATTCTCACTGTTTATGGCTGTGACATTCACATTGTTTATGGGTGTGATATTCTCACTGTTTATCGGTGTGACGTTCTCACTGTTTATGGGTGTGACGTTCACACTGTTTATGGGTGTGGCATTCTCTCTGTATATGGGTGTGACTTTCTCTCTGCGTTTGGTAGTGACTTCTCACTGCTTTTGGTTGTGACTTCTCACTGTTTATGGATGTGATGTTCACACTGTTTATGGGTGTGACGTTCTCACTGTTTATTGGTGTGACGTCCACACTGTTTTTGGGTGTAATGTTCATACTGTTTTTGGGTGTGACGTTCTCACTGTTTATGGATGTGATGTTCACACTGTTTATGGATGTGATGTTCACACTGTTTATGGGTGTGACGTTCACACTGTTTATGGGTGTGACGTTCACACTGTTTTTGGGTGTGATGTTCACACTGTTTTTGGGTGTGATGTTCACACTGTTTATGGGTGTGACATTCACTCTGTTTATGGGAGTGACGTTCACACTCTTTATGGGTGTGACGTTCTCACTCTTTATTGGTTTAACCGTCTCACTGTTTATGGGTGTGTCGTTCACACTGTTTATGGGCTTGAAGTTCTCACTGTTCATGGGTTTGATGTTCTCACTGTTTATGGGTGTAACATTCTTACTGTTTATCGGTGAGACGTTCTCACTGTTCATGGTTGTGACGTTCTCATTCTTTATGGATGTGAATTTCACACTGTTTTTGGTTGTGACTTCTCACTTTTTTTGGTTCTGATGTTCCCACTGTTTATGGGTGTGACGGTCACACTGTTTTTGGCTGTGACGTTCACACTGTTTATGGGTGTGACGTTCTCACTGTTTTTGTGTGTGACGTCCACACTGTTTTTGGGTGTAATGTTCATAATGTTTTTGGGTGTGACGTTCTCACTGTTTATGGATGTGATGTTCACACTGCTTATGGGTGTGACTTTCACACTGTTTATGGGTGTGACGTTCACACTGTTTGTGGGTGTGACATTCTCAATGTTCATCAGTTTAACCATCTCACTGTTTATGGTTGTGTCACTCTCCCTGTTTTATTGGTGTGACGTTCCTACTGTTTATGGGTCTGACGTTCTCACTCTTTATGGGTGTGACGTTCTCTCAGTTTATGGGTGTGACATTCTCACTGTTTATGGCTGTGACATTCACACTGTTTATGGGTGTGATATTCTCACTGTTTATGGGTGTGACGTTCACACTGTTTATGGGTGTGACGTTCACACTGTTTTTGGGTGTGATGTTCACACTGTTTTTGCGTGCGATGTTCACACTGTTTATGGGTGTGACATTCACTCTGTTTATGGGAGTGACGTTCACACTCTTTATGGGTGTGACGTTCTCACTCTTTATTGGTTTAACAGTCTCACTGTTTATGGGTGTGTCGTTCACACTGTTTATGGGTTTGAAGTTCTCACTGTTCATGGGTTTGATGTTCTCACTGTTTATGGGTGTAACATTCTTACTGTTTATCGGTGAGACGTTCTCACTGTTCATGGTTTTGACGTTCTCACTCTTTATGGATGTGAATTTCACACTGTTTTTGGTTGTGACTTCTCACTTTTTTGGTTCTGATGTTCCCACTGTTTATGGGCGTGACGTTCTCACTGTTTTTTGTGTGACGTTCTCACTGTTTTTGGGTTTGACGTTCACACTGTTTTTGGGTGTGAGTTTCACACTGTTTATGGGTGTGACATTCACACTGTTTATGGGTATGAAATTCACACTGTTTATGGGTGTGACGTTCACACTCTTTATGAGTGTGATGTTCTCACTGTTTATGTGTGTGACGTTCTCGCTGTTTTTTGGTGTGACGTTCACACTGTTTTTGGGTGTGAGGTTCACACTCTTTATGGGTGTGACATCCACACTGTTTATGGGTGTGACGTTCACACTGTTTGTGGGTGTAACGTTCTCAATGTTTATCAGTTTAACCGTCTCACAGTTTATGGGTTTGTCACTCTCCCTGTTTTATTGGTGTGGCGTTCCTACTGTTTCTGGGTGTGATGTTCTCACTGTTTATGTTTGTGACGTTCTCACTGTTTATGGGTGTGACATTCTCACTGTTTATGGGTGTGACATTCACACTGTTTATGGGTGTGACGTTCTCACTGTTTATGGGTGTGACGTTCTCACTGTTTATGGGTGTGACGTTCACACTGTTTATGGGTGTGACGTTCTCGCTGTTTTTTGGTGTGACGTTCACACTGTTTTTGGGTGTGAGGTTCACACTCTTTATGGGTGTGACATCCACAATGTTTATGGGTGTGACGTTCACACTCTTTATGAGTGTGATGTTCTCACTGTTTATGTGTGTGACGTTTTCGCTGTTTTTTGGTGTGACGTTCACACTGTTTTTGGGTGTGAGGTTCACACTCTCTATGGGTGTGACATCCACACTGTTTATGGGTGTGACGTTCACACTGTTTGTGGGTGTAACGTTCTCAATGTTTATCAGTTTAACCGTCTCACAGTTTATGGGTTTGTCACTCTCCCTGTTTTATTGGTGTGGCGTTCCTACTGTTTATGGGTGTGATGTTCTCACTGTTTATGATTGTGACGTTCTCACTGTTTATGGGTGTGACATTCTCACTGTTTATGGGTGTGACATTCACACTGTTTATGGGTGTGACGTTCTCACTGTTTATGGGTGTGACGTTCTCACTGTTTATGTGTGACGTTCACACTGTTTTTGGGTGTGAGGTTCACACTGCTTATGGGTGTGACATTCACACTGTTTATGGGTGTGACGTTCACACTGTTTGTGGGTGTGACGTTCTCAATGTTCATCAGTTTAACCGTCTCACTGTTTATGGGTGTGTCATTCTCCCTGTTTTATTGGTGTGACGTTCCTACTGTTTATGGGTCTGACGTTCTCACTCTTTACGGGTGTGACATTCTCCCAGTTTATGGGTGTGACATTCTCACTGTTTATGGCTGTGACATTCACATTGTTTATGGGTGTGATATTCTCACTGTTTATCGGTGTGACGTTCTCACTGTTTATGGGTGTGACGTTCACACTGTTTATGGGTGTGGCATTCTCTCTGTATATGGGTGTGACTTTCTCTCTGCGTTTGGTAGTGACTTCTCACTGCTTTTGGTTGTGACTTCTCACTGTTTATGGATGTGATGTTCACACTGTTTATGGGTGTGACGTTCTCACTGTTTATTGGTGTGACGTCCACACTGTTTTTGGGTGTAATGTTCATACTGTTTTTGGGTGTGACGTTCTCACTGTTTATGGATGTGATGTTCACACTGTTTATGGATGTGATGTTCACACTGTTTATGGGTGTGACGTTCACACTGTTTATGGGTGTGACGTTCACACTGTTTTTGGGTGTGATGTTCACACTGTTTTTGGGTGTGATGTTCACACTGTTTATGGGTGTGACATTCACTCTGTTTATGGGAGTGACGTTCACACTCTTTATGGGTGTGACGTTCTCACTCTTTATTGGTTTAAACCGTCTCACTGTTTATGGGTGTGTCGTTCACACTGTTTATGGGTTTGAAGTTCTCACTGTTCATGGGTTTGATGTTCTCACTGTTTATGGGTGTAACATTCTTACTGTTTATCGGTGAGACGTTCTCACTGTTCATGGTTGTGACGTTCTCACTCTTTATGGATGTGAATTTCACACTGTTTTTGGTTGTGACTTCTCACTTTTTTTGGTTCTGATGTTCCCACTGTTTATGGGTGTGACGGTCACACTGTTTTTGGTTGTGACGTTCACACTGTTTATGGGTGTGACGTTCTCACTGTTTTTGTGTGTGACGTCCACACTGTTTTTGGGTGTAATGTTCATACTGTTTTTGGGTGTGACGTTCTCACTGTTTATGGATGTGATGTTCACACTGCTTATGGGTGTGACTTTCACACTGTTTATGGGTGTGACGTTCACACTGTTTGTGGGTGTGACATTCTCAATGTTCATCAGTTTAACCATCTCACTGTTTATGGTTGTGTCACTCTCCCTGTTTTATTGGTGTGACGTTCCTACTGTTTATGGGTCTGACGTTCTCATTCTTTATGGGTGTGACGTTCTCTCAGTTTATGGGTGTGACATTCTCACTGTTTATGGCTGTGACATTCACACTGTTTATGGGTGTGATATTCTCACTGTTTATGGGTGTGACGTTCACACTGTTTTTGGGTGTGATGTTCACACTGTTTTTGGGTGTGATGTTCACACTGTTTATGGGTGTGACATTCACTCTGTTTATGGGAGTGACGTTCACACTCTTTATGGGTGTGACGTTCTCACTCTTTATTGGTTTAACCGTCTCACTGTTTATGGGTGTGTCGTTCACACTGTTTATGGGTTTGAAGTTCTCACTGTTCATGGGTTTGATGTTCTCACTGTTTATGGGTGTAACATTCTTACTGTTTATCGGTGAGACGTTCTCACTGTTCATGGTTGTGACGTTCTCACTCTTTATGGATGTGAATTTCACACTGTTTTTGGTTGTGACTTCTCACTTTTTTTGGTTCTGATGTTCCCACTGTTTATGGTTGTGACGGTCACACTGTTTTTGGTTGTGACGTTCACACTGTTTTTGGGTGTGACGTTCTCACTGTTTTTGTGTGTGACGTCCACACTGTTTTTGGGTGTAATGTTCATACTGTTTTTGGGTGTGACGTTCTCACTGTTTATGGATGTGATGTTCACACTGCTTATGGGTGTGACTTTCACACTGTTTATGGGTGTGACGTTCACACTGTTTGTGGGTGTGACATTCTCAATGTTCATCAGTTTAACCATCTCACTGTTTATGGTTGTGTCACTCTCCCTGTTTTATTGGTGTGACGTTCCTACTGTTTATGGGTCTGACGTTCTCACTCTTTATGGGTGTGACGTTCTCTCAGTTTATGGGTGTGACATTCTCACTGTTTATGGCTGTGACATTCACACTGTTTATGGGTGTGATATTCTCACTGTTTATGGGTGCGACTTTCACACTGTTTATGGGTGTGATGTTCTCAATGTTCATCAGTTTAACCATCTCACTGTTTATGGTTGTGTCACTCTCCCTGTTTTATTGGTGTGACGTTCCTACTGTTTATGGGTCTGACGTTCTCACTCTTTATGGGTGTGACGTTCTCTCAGTTTATGGGTGTGACATTCTCACTGTTTATGGCTGTGACATTCAAACTGTTTATGGGTGTGATATTCTCACTGTTTATCAGTGCGACGTTCTCACTGTTTATGGGTGTGGCGTTTTCTCTGTATATTTGGGTGTGACTTTCTCACTGCTTTGGTAGTGACTTCTCACTGTTTTTGGTTGTGACTTCTCACTGTTTATGGGTATGATGTTCTCACTCTTTATGGGTGTGACGTTCTCACTTTTTATGGGTATGACTTCTCACTGTTTATGGGTGTGACAATCATACTGTTTATGGGAGTGACTTCTCACTGTTTTGTGTGTGACATTCTCACTTTTTATCTGTTTAACCGTCTAACTGTTTATGGGTGTGTCGTTCACACTGTTTATGGGTTTGACGTTCTCACTGTTTATGGGTGTGTCATTCTCACTGTTTATCGGTATGACGTTCTCACTGTTCATGTTTGTGACTTTCTCACTGTTTATGGGTGTGACGTTGACACTCATTATGGGTGTGACTTCTTATTTTTTATGGGTGTGACGTTCACACTGCTTATTGGTGTGACTTCTCATTGTTTATGGGTGTGACTTCTTATTGTTTATGGGTGTGACGTTCACACTGCTTATGGGTGTGACTTCTCTTTGTTTATGGGTGTGACGTTCTCATTGTTTACGGGTGTGACGTTCACACTGTTTTTGGGTGTGACATTCACACTGTTAATGGGTGTGACGTTCACACTGTTTTTGGATGTGATGTTCTCACTTTTTATGGGTGTGACATTCACATTGTTTATGGGTGTGGCGTTCACACTCTTTATGGGTGTGACGTTCTCACTCTTTATCGTTTTAACCATCTCACTGTTTATGGCTGTGTCGTACACACTGTTTATGGGTTTGAAGTTCTCACTGTACATGGGATTGATGTTCTCACTGTTTATGGGTGTGACATTCTCACTGTTTATCGCTGTGACGTTCTCACTGTTCATGGTTGTGACGTTCACACTGTTTATGTGTGTGACGTTCACACTGTTTTTGGTTCTGATGTTCTCACTGTTTATGCGAGTGATGTACTTACTGTTTATGGGTGTGACGTTCACACTGTTTATGGGTATGACATTCACACTGTTTATGGGTGTGACGTTCACACTGTTTTTGGGTGTGATGTTCACACTGTTTTTGGGTGTGATGTTCACACTGTTTATGGTTGTGACATTCACACTGTTTATGGGTGTGACGTTCATACTCTTTATGGGTGTGAAGTTCTCACTCTTTATTGTTTTAACTGTCTCACTGTTTATGGGTGTGTCGTTCACACTGTTTATGATTTTGAAGTTTTCACTGTACATGGGTTTGATGTTCGCACTGTTATGGGTGTGTCATTCTCACTGTTTATCGGTGTGACGTTCTCACTGTTCATGGTTGTGATGTTCTCACTGTGTATGGGTGTGACGTTCACACTGTTTTTGGTTGTGACTTCTCACTGTTTTTGGTTCTGATGTTCTCACTGTTTATGGGAGTGATGTTCTCACTGTTTATGGGTGCGATGTTCACACTGTTTTTGGCTGTGATGTTGACACTGTTTATGGGTGTGACGTTCACACTGTTTATGGGTGTGATGTTCTCACTGATTTTGTGTGTGACGTTCTCACTGTTTTTGGCTGTGACGTGCGCACTGTTTTTGGGTGTGAGGTTCACACTCTTTATGGGTGTGACATTCACACCTTTTATGGGTGTGACGTTCACACTGTTTGTGGGTGTGACGTTCTCAATGTTTATCAGTTTAACTGTCTCACTGTTTATGGGTTTGTCACTCTCCCTGTTTTATTGGTGTGGCGTTCCTACTGTTTATGGGTGTGATGTTCTCACTGTTTATGTTTGTGACGTTCTCACTGTTTATGGGTGTGACATTCACACTGTTTATGGATGTGACGTTCTCACTGTTTATGGGTGTGACATTCACACTGTTTATGGGTGTGACGTTCTCACTGTTTATCAGTGTGACGTTCTCACTGTCTATGGTTTTGACGTTCACACTCTTTATGATGGTGACCTCTCACTATTTATGGGTGTGACATTCTCACTGTTTATGGGTGTGACGTTCTCACAGTTTATGGGTGTGGCATTCACATTGTTTATGGGTGTGACGTTCTCACTGTTTATGGGTGTGATGTTCACACTGTTTATGCGAGTGATGTACTTACTGTTTATGGGTGTGACGTTCACACTGTTTTTGGGTGTGATGTTGACACTGTTTATGGGTGTGATGTTCACACTGTTTATGGGTATGACATTCACACTGTTTATGGGTGTGACGTTCACACTGTTTTTGGGTGTGATGTTCACACTGTTTTTCGGTGTGATGTTCACACTGTTTATGGTTGTGACATTTACACTGTTTATGGGTGTGACGTTCACACTCTTTATGGGTGTGAAGTTCTCACTCTTTATCGTTTTAAACCGTCTCACTGTTTATGGGTGTGTCGTTCACACTGTTTATGAGTTTGATGTTTTCACTGTACATGGGATTGATGTTCTCACTGTTTATGGGTGTGACATTCTCACTGTTTATCGGTGAGACGTTCTCACTGTTCATGGTTGTGATGTTCTCACTGTGTATGGGTGTGACGTTCACACTGTTTTTGGTTGTGACTTCTCACTGGTTTTGGTTCTGATGTTCTCACTGTTTATGGGAGTGATGTTCTCACTGTTTATGGGTGTGATGTTCGCACTGTTTTTGGCTGTGATGTTGACACTGTTTATGGGTGTGACGTTCACACTGTTTATGGGTGTGATGTTCTCACTGTTTTTATGTGTGACGTTCTCACTGTTTTTGGGTGTGAAGTGCACACTGTTTTTGGGTGTGAGGTTCACACTCTTTATGGGTGTGACATTCACACCTTTTATGGGTGTGACGTTCACACTGTTTGTGGGTGTGACGTTCTCAATGTTTATCAGTTTAACTGTCTCACTGTTTATGGGTGTGTCGTTCACACTGTTTATGATGGTGGCCTCTCACTATTTATCGGTGTGACATTCTCACAGTTTATGGGTGTGGCATTCACATTGTTTATGGGTGTGACGTTCTCACTGTTTATGGGTGTGATGTTCACACTGTTTATGGGTGTGATGTTCATACTGTTTTTGGGTGTGACGTTCTCACTGTTTATGGGTGCGACGTTCACACTGTTTTTGGGTGTGATGTTCACACTGTTTTTGGGTGTGATGTTCACACTGTTTATGGGTGTGACATTCACACTGTTTATGGGTGTGACGTTCACACTGTTTATGGGTGTGTCGTTCACACTCTTTATTGGTTTAACCGTCTCACTGTTTATGGGTGTGTTGTTCACACTGTTTATGGGTTTGAAGTTCTCACTGCTCATGGGTTTGATGTTCTCACTATTTATGGGTGTGACATTCTTACTGTTTATCGGTGAGATGTTCTCACTGTTCATGGTTGTGACGTTCTCACTCTTTATGGATGTGAAGTTCACACTGTTTTTGGTTGTGACTTCTCACTTTTTTGGTTCTGATGTTCCCACTGTTTATGGGAGTGATGTTCTCACTGTTTTTGGGTGTGACGCTCACACTATTTATGGGTGTGACGTTCTCACTGTTTATGTGTGTGACGTTCTCACTGTTTTTGTGTGTGAGGTTCACACTGTTTTTGGGTGTGAGGTTCACACTGTTTATGGGTGTGACATTCACACTGTTTATGGGTGTGACGTTCACACTGTTTATGGGTGTGACGTTCTCACTGTTTATGTGTGACGTTCACACTGTTTTTGGATGTGATGTTCTCACTTTTTATGGGTGTGACATTCACATTGTTTATGGGTGTGGCGTTCACACTCTTTATGGGTGTGACGTTCTCACTCTTTATCGTTTTAACCATCTCACTGTTTATGGCTGTGTCGTACACACTGTTTATGGGTTTGAAGTTCTCACTGTACATGGGATTGATGTTCTCACTGTTTATGGGTGTGACATTCTCACTGTTTATCGCTGTGACGTTCTCACTGTTCATGGTTGTGACGTTCACACTGTTTATGGGTGTGACGTTCACACTGTTTTTGGTTCTGACTTCTCACTGTTTTTGGTTCTGATGTTCTCACTGTTTATGCGAGTGATGTACTTACTGTTTATGGGTGTGACGTTCACACTGTTTATGGGTATGACATTCACACTGTTTATGGGTGTGACGTTCACACTGTTTTTGGGTGTGATGTTCACACTGTTTTTGGGTGTGATGTTCACACTGTTTATGGTTGTGACATTCACACTGTTTATGGGTGTGACGTTCACACTCTTTATGGGTGTGAAGTTCTCACTCTTTATTGTTTTAACTGTCTCACTGTTTATGGGTGTGTCGTTCACACTGTTTATGATTTTGAAGTTTTCACTGTACATGGGTTTGATGTTCGCACTGTTATGGGTGTGTCATTCTCACTGTTTATCGGTGTGACGTTCTCACTGTTCATGGTTGTGATGTTCTCACTGTGTATGGGTGTGACGTTCACACTGTTTTTGGTTGTGACTTCTCACTGTTTTTGGTTCTGATGTTCTCACTGTTTATGGGAGTGATGTTCTCACTGTTTATGGGTGAGATGTTCACACTGTTTTTGGCTGTGATGTTGACACTGTTTATGGGTGTGACGTTCACACTGTTTATGGGTGTGATGTTCTCACTGATTTTGTGTGTGACGTTCTCACTGTTTTTGGCTGTGACGTGCACACTGTTTTTGGGTGTGAGGTTCACACTCTTTATGGGTGTGACATTCACACCTTTTATGGGTGTGACGTTCACACTGTTTGTGGGTGTGACGTTCTCAATGTTTATCAGTTTAACTGTCTCACTGTTTATGGGTTTGTCACTCTCCCTGTTTTATTGGTGTGGCGTTCCTACTGTTTATGGGTGTGATGTTCTCACTGTTTATGTTTGTGACGTTCTCACTGTTTATGGGTGTGACATTCTCACTGTTTATGGGTGTGACATTCACACTGTTTATGGATGTGACGTTCTCACTGTTTATGGGTGTGACATTCACACTGTTTATGGGTGTGACGTTCTCACTGTTTATCAGTGTGACGTTTTCACTGTCTATGGTTTTGACGTTCACACTCTTTATGATGGTGACCTCTCTATTTATGCGTGTGACATTCTCACTGTTTATGGGTGTGACGTTCTCACAGTTTATGGGTGTGGCATTCACATTGTTTATGGGTGTGACGTTCTCACTGTTTATGGGTGTGATGTTCACACTGTTTATGCGAGTGATGTACTTACTGTTTATGGGTGTGACGTTCACACTGTTTTTGGGTGTGATGTTGACACTGTTTATGGGTGTGATGTTCACACTGTTTATGGGTATGACATTCACACTGTTTATGGGTGTGACGTTCACACTGTTTTTGGGTGTGATGTTCACACTGTTTTTCGGTGTGATGTTCACACTGTTTATGGTTGTGACATTTACACTGTTTATGGGTGTGACGTTCACACTCTTTATGGGTGTGAAGTTCTCACTCTTTATCGTTTTAACCGTCTCACTGTTTATGGGTGTGTCGTTCACACTGTTTATGAGTTTGAAGTTTTCACTGTACATGGGATTGATGTTCTCACTGTTTATGGGTGTGACATTCTCACTGTTTATCGGTGAGACGTTCTCACTGTTCATGGTTGTGATGTTCTCACTGTGTATGGGTGTGACGTTCACACTGTTTTTGGTTGTGACTTCTCACTGGTTTTGGTTCTGATGTTCTCACTGTTTATGGGAGTGATGTTCTCACTGTTTATGGGTGTGATGTTCGCACTGTTTTTGGCTGTGATGTTGACACTGTTTATGGGTGTGACGTTCACACTGTTTATGGGTGTGATGTTCTCACTGTTTTTATGTGTGACGTTCTCACTGTTTTTAGGTGTGACGTGCACATTGTTTTTGGGTGTGAGGTTCACACTCTTTATG
Organism: Carcharodon carcharias; assembly: GCF_017639515.1. Classification (NCBI taxonomy): domain Eukaryota; kingdom Metazoa; phylum Chordata; class Chondrichthyes; order Lamniformes; family Lamnidae; genus Carcharodon; species Carcharodon carcharias. The sequence continues at coordinate 762,371 of NW_024470545.1, forward strand.
GGTGTGACATTCACACCTTTTATGGGTGTGACGTTCACACTGTTTGTGGGTGTGACGTTCTCAATGTTTATCAGTTTAACTGTCTCACTGTTTATGGGTGTGTCGTTCACACTGTTTATGATGGTGGCCTCTCACTATTTATCGGTGTGACATTCTCACTGTTTATGGGTGTGACGTTCTCACAGTTTATGGGTGTGGCATTCACATTGTTTATGGGTGTGACGTTCTCACTGTTTATGGGTGTGATGTTCACACTGTTTATGGGTGTGATGTTCATACTGTTTTTGGGTGTGACGTTCTCACTGTTTATGGGTGTGACGTTCACACTGTTTTTGGGTGTGATGTTCACACTGTTTTTGGGTGTGATGTTCACACTGTTTATGGGTGTGACATTCACACTGTTTATGGGTGTGACGTTCACACTGTTTATGGGTGTGTCGTTCACACTCTTTATTGGTTTAACCATCTCACTGTTTATGGGTGTGTTGTTCACACTGTTTATGGGTTTGAAGTTCTCACTGCTCATGGGTTTGATGTTCTCACTGTTTATGGGTGTGACATTCTTACTGTTTATCGGTGAGATGTTCTCACTGTTCATGGTTGTGACGTTCTCACTCTTTATGGATGTGAAGTTCACACTGTTTTTGGTTGTGACTTCTCACTTTTTTGGTTCTGATGTTCCCACTGTTTATGGGAGTGCTGTTCTCACTGTTTTTGGGTGTAACGTTCACACTATTTATGGCTGTGACGTTCTCACTGTTTATGTGTGTGACGTTCTCACTGTTTTTGTGTGTGAGGTTCACACTGTTTTTGGGTGTGAGGTTCACACTGTTTATGGGTGTGACATTCACACTGTTTATGGGTGTGACGTTCACACTGTTTATGGGTGTGACGTTCTCACTGTTTATGTGTGACGTTCACACTGTTTTTGGGTGTGAGGTTCACACTGTTTATGGGTGTGACATTCACACTGTTTATGGGTGTGGCGTTCACACTGTTTGTGGGTGTGACGTTCTCAATGTTCATCAGTTTAACCGTCTCACAGTTTATGGGTGTGTCATTCTCCCTGTTTTATTGGTGTGACGTTCCTACTGTTTATGGGTCTGACGTTCTCACTCTTTATGGGTGTGACGTTCCCCCAGATTATGGGTGTGACATTCTCACTGTTTATGGCTGTGACGTTCACACTGTTTATGGGTGTGATATTCTCGCTGTTTATCGGTGTGACGTTCTCACTGTTTATGGGTGTGATGTTCACACTGTTTATGGGTGTGGCATTCTCTCTGTATATGGGTGTGACGTCCACACTGTTTTTGGGTGTAATGTTCATACTGTTTTTGGTTGTGACGTTCTCACTGTTTATGGATGTGATGTTCACACTGTTTATGGGTGTGACGTTCTCACTGTTTATTGGTGTGACGTCCACACTGTTTTTGGGTGTAATGTTCATACTGTTTTTGGTTGTGACGTTCTCACTGTTTATGGATGTGATGTTCACACTGTTTATGGGTGTGACGTTCTCACTGTTTATGGGTGTGACGTTCACACTGTTTTTGGGTGTGATGTTCACACTGTTTTTGGGTGTGATGTTCACACTGTTTATGGGTGTGACATTCACTCTGTTTATGGGAGTGATGTTCACACTCTTTATGGGTGTGACGTTCTCACTCTTTATTGGTTTAACCGTCTCACTCTTTATGGGTGTGTCATTCACACTGTTTATGTGTTTGAAGTTCTCACTGTTCATGGGTTTGATGTTCTCACTGTTTATGGGTGTAACATTCTTAAAGTTTATCGGTCAGATGTTCTCACTGTTCATGGTTGTGACGTTCTCACTCTTTATGGATGTGAATTTCACACTGTTTTTGGTTGTGACTTCTCACTTTTTTGGTTCTGATGTTCCCACTGTTTATGGGTGTGATGTTCTCACTGTTTACGGTTGTGACGGTCACACTGTTTATGGGCGTGACGTTCTCACTGTTTTTGTGTGTGACGTTCTCACTGTTTTTGGGTGTGAAGTTCACACTGTTTTTGGGTGTGAGTTTCACACTGTTTATGGGTGTGACATTCACACTGTTTATGGGTGTGACGTTCACACTGTTTATGGGTGTGACGTTCTCACTGTTTATGTGTGTGACGTTCTCACTGTTTTTGGGTGTGACGTTCACACTGTTTTTGGGTGTGAGGTTCACACTGCTTATGGGTGTGACTTTCACACTGTTTATGGGTGTGACGTTCACACTGTTTGTAGGTGTGACATTGTCAATGTTCATCAGTTTAATCATCTCACTGTTTATGGTTGTGTCACTCTCCCTGTTTTATTGGTGTGACGTTCCTACTGTTTATGGGTCTGACGTTCTCACTCTTTATGAGTGTGACGTTCTCTCAGTTTATGGCTGTGACATTCTCACTGTTTATGGCTGTGACATTCACACTGTGTATGGGTGTGATATTCTCACTGTTTATGGGTGTGACTTTCACACTGTTTATGGGTGTGACGTTCTCAATGTTCATCAGTTTAACCATCTCACTGTTTATGGTTGTGTCACTCTCCCTGTTTTATTGGTGTGACGTTCCTACTGTTTATGGGTCTTACGTTCTCACTCTTTATGGGTGTGACGTTCTCTCAGTTTATGGGTGTGACATTCTCACTGTTTATGGCTGTGACATTCACACTGTTTATGGGTGTGATATTCTCACTGTTTATCAGTGTGACCTTCTCACTGTTTATGGGTTGACGTTCACACTGTATATGAGTGTGGCGTTCTCTCTGTATATTTGGGTGTGACTTTCTCACTGCTTTGGTAGTGACTTCTCACTGTTTTTGGTTGTGACTTCTCACTGTTTATGGGTATGACGTTCTCACTGTTTATGGGTGTGACGTTCTCACTTTTTATGGGTATGACTTCTCACTGTTTATGGGTGTGACAATCATACTGTTTATGGGAGTGACTTCTCACTGTTTTGGGTGTGACATTCTCACTTTTTATCTGTTTAACCGTCTAACTGTTTATGGGTGTGTCGTTCACACTGTTTATGGGTTTGACGTTCTCACTGTTTATGGGTGTGTCATTCTCACTGTTTATCGGTATGACGTTCTCACTGTTCATGTTTGTGACTTTCTCACTGTTTATGGGTTTGACGTTGACACTCATTATGGGTGTGACTTCTTATTGTTTATGGGTGTGACGTTCACACTGCTTATTGGTGTGACTTCTCATTGTTTATGGGTGTGACTTCTTATTGTTTATGGGTGTGACGTTCACACTGTTTATGGGCGTGACGTTCTCACTGTTTTTGTGTGTGACGTTCTCACTGTTTTTGGGTGTGACGTTCACACTGTTTTTGGGTGTGAGTTTCACACTGCTTATGGGTGTGACTTTCACACTGTTTATGGTGTGACGTTCACACTGTTTGTGGGTGTGACATTCTCAATGTTCATCAGTTTAACCATCTCACTGTTTATGGTTGTGTCACTCTCCCTGTTTTATTGGTGTGACGTTCCTACTTTTTATGGGTCTGACGTTCTCACTCTTTATGGGTGTGACGTTCTCTCAGTTTATGGGTGTGACATTCTCACTGTTTATGGCTGTGACATTCACACTGTTTATGGGTGTGATATTCTCACTGTTTATCAGTGTGACGTTCTCACTGTTTATGGGGGTGACGTTCACACTGTTTATGGGTGTGGCATTCTCTCTGTATATTTGGGTGTGACTTTCTCACTGCTTTGGTAGTGACTTCTCACTGTTTTTGGTTGTGACTTCTCACTGTTTATGGATATGACGTTCTCACTTTATGGGTGTGACGTTCTCACTTTTTATGGGTATGACTTCTCACTGTTTATGGGTGTGACAATCATACTGTTTATGGGAGTGACTTCTCACTGTTTTGGGTGTGACATTCTCACTTTTTATCTGTTTAACCGTCTAACTGTTTATGGGTGTGTCGTTCACACTGTTTATGGGTTTGACGTTCTCACTGTTTATGGGTGTGTCATTCTCACTGTTTATCGGTATGACGTTCCCACTGTTCATGTTTGTGACTTTCTCACTGTTTATGGGTGTGACGTTGACACTCATTATGGGTGTGACTTCTTATTGTTTATGGGTGTGACGTTCACACTGCTTATTGGTGTGACTTCTCATTGTTTATGGGTGTGACTTCTTATTGTTTATGGGTGTGACGTTCACACTGCTTATGGGTGTGACTTCTCCTTGTTTATGGGGGTGACGTTCTCATTGTTTACGGGTGTGACGTTCACACTGTTTATGGGTGTGACATTCACACTGTTAATGGGTGTGACGTTCACACTGTTTTTGGGTGTGATGTTCTCACTTTTTATGGGTGTGACATTCACATTGTTTATGGGTGTGGCGTTCACACTCTTTATGGGTGTGACGTTCTCACTCTTTATCGTTTTAACCGTCTCACTGTTTATGCGTTTGAAGTTCTCACTGTACATGGGTTTGATGTTCTCACTGTTTATGGGTGTGACATTCTCACTGTTTATCGCTGTGACGTTCTCACTGTTCATGGTTGTGACGTTCTCACTCTTTATGGGTGTGACGTTCACACTGTTTTTGGGTGTGATGTTGACACTGTTTATGGGTGTGATGTTCACACTGTTTATGGGTATGACGTTCACACTGTTTATGGGTGTGACGTTCACTCTGTTTTTGGGTGTGATGTTCACACTGTTTTTGGGTGTGACGTTCACACTCTTTATGGGTGTGAAGTTCTCACTCTTTATCGTTTTAACCCTCTCACTGTTTATGGGTGTGTCGTTCACACTGTTTATGAGTTTGAAGTTTTCACTGTACATGGGTTTGATGTTCTCACTGTTTATGGGTGTGACATTCTCACTGTTTATCGGTGTGACGTTCTCACTGTTCATGGTTGTGATGTTCTCACTGTATATGGGTGTGACGTTCACACTGTTTTTGGTTGTGACTTCTCACTGTTTTTGGTTCTGATGTTCTCACTGTTTATGGGAGTGATGTTCTCACTGTTTATGGGTGTGATGTTCACACTGTTTTTGGCTGTGATGTTGACACTGTTTATGGGTGTGACGTTCACACTGTTTATGGGTGTGATGTTCTCACTGTTTTTGTGTGTGACGTTCCCACTGTTTTTGGGTGTGACGAGCACACTGTTTTTGGGTGTGAGGTTCACACTCTTTATGGGTGTGACATTCACACCTTTTATGGGTGTGACGTTCACACTTTTTATGGGTGTGATGTTCTCACTGTTTATGGGTGTGACATTCTCACTGTTTATGGGTGTGACATTCACACTGTTTATGGGTGTGACGTTCTCACTGTTTATGGGTGTGACATTCACACTGTTTATGGGTGTGACGTTCTCACTGTTTATCAGTGTGACATTCTCACTGTTTATGGGTTTGACGTTCACACTGTTTATGGGTGTGACGTTCTCACAGTTTATGGGTGTGGCATTCACATTGTTTATGGGTGTGACTTTTTCACTGTTTATGGGTGTGATGTTCACACTGTTTATGGGTGTGATGTTCATACTGTTTTTGGGTGTGACGTTCTCACTGTTTATGGGTGTGACGTTCACACTGTTTTTGGGTGTGATGTTCACACTGTTTATGGGTGTGATGTTCATAATGTTTTTGGGTGTGACATTCACACTGTTTATGGGTGTGACGTTCACACTGTTTATGGGTGTGTCGTTCACACTCTTTATTGGTTTAACCGTCTCACTGTTTATGGGTGTGTCGTTCACACTGTTTATGGGTCTGAAGTTCTCACTGCTCATGGGTTTGATGTTCTCACTGTTTATGGGTGTGACATTCTTACTGTTTATCGGTGAGATGTTCTCACTGTTCATGGTTGTGACGTTCTCACTCTTTATGGATGTGACGTTCACACTGTTTTTGGTTGTGACTTCTCACTTTTTTGGTTCTGATGTTCCCACTGTTTATGGGAGTGATGTTCTCACTGTTTTTGGGTGTGACGTTCACACTATTTATGGGTGTGACGTTCTCACTGTTTATGTGTGTGACGTTCTCACTGTTTTTGTGTGTGAGGTTCACAATGTTTTTGGGTGTGAGGTTCACACTGTTTATGGGTGTGACATTCACACTGTTTATGGGTGTGACGTTCACACTGTTTATGGGTGTGACATTCTCACTGTTTATGTGTGACGTTCACACTATTTTTGGGTGTGAGGTTCACACTGTTTATGGGTGTGACGTTCTCACTGTTTATGTGTGTGACGTTCTCACTGTTTATGGGTGTGACGTTCACACTGTTTGTGGGTGTGACGTTCTCAATGTTCATCAGTTTAACCGTCTCACTGTTTATGGGTGTGTCATTCTCCCTGTTTTATTGGTGTGACGTTCCTACTGTTTATGGGTCTGACGTTCTCACTCTTTATGGGTGTGACGTTCTCCCAGTTTATGGGTGTGACATTCTCACTGTTTATGGCTGTGACATTCACACTGTTTATGGGTGTGATATTCTCACTGTTTATCGGTGTGACGTTCTCACTGTTTATGGGTGTGACGTTCACACTGTTTATGGGTGTGGCATTCTCTCTGTATATGGGTGTGACTTTCTCTCTGCTTTTGGTAGTGACTTCTCACTGCTTTTGGTTGTGACTTCTCACTGTTTATGGATGTGATGTTCTCACTGTTTATGGGTGTGACGTTCTCACTGTTTATGGGTGTGACATTCACACTGTTTATGGGTGTGACGTTCTCACTGTTTATCAGTGTGACGTTCTCACTGTTTATGGGTTTGACGTTCACACTGTTTATGGGTGTGACGTTCTCACAGTTTATGGGTGTGGCATTCACATTGTTTATGGGTGTGACGTTTTCACTGTTTATGGGTGTGATGTTCACACTGTTTATGGGTGTGATGTTCATACTGTTTTTGGGTGTGACGTTCTCACTGTTTATGGGTGAGACGTTCACACTGTTTTTGGGTGTGATGTTCACACTGTTTATGGGTGTGATGTTCATAATGTTTTTGGGTGTGACATTCACACTGTTTATGGGTGTGACGTTCACACTGTTTATGGGTGTGTCGTTCACACTCATAATTGGTTTAACCGTCTCACTGTTTATGGGTGTGTCGTTCACACTGTTTATGGGTCTGAAGTTCTCACTGCTCATGGGTTTGATGTTCTCACTGTTTATGGGTGTGACATTCTTACTGTTTATCGGTGAGATGTTCTCACTGTTCATGGTTGTGACGTTCTCACTCTTTATGGATGTGAAGTTCACACTGTTTTTGGTTGTGACTTCTCACTTTTTTGGTTCTGATGTTCCCACTGTTTATGGGAGTGATGTTCTCACTGTTTTTGGGTGTGACGTTCACACTATTTATGGGTGTGACGTTCTCACTGTTTATGTGTGTGACGTTCTCACTGTTTTTGTGTGTGAGGTTCACAATGTTTTTGGGTGTGAGGTTCACACTGTTTATGGGTGTGACATTCACACTGTTTATGGGTGTGACGTTCACACTGTTTATGGGTGTGACATTCTCACTGTTTATGTGTGACGTTCACACTGTTTTTGGGTGTGAGGTTCACACTGTTTATGGGTGTGACATTCACACTGTTTATGGGTGTGACGTTCACACTGTTTGTGGGTGTGACGTTCACACTGTTTGTGGGTGTGACGTTCTCAATGTTCATCAGTTTAACCGTCTCACTGTTTATGGGTGAGACGTTCACACTGTTTTTGGGTGTGATGTTCACACTGTTTATGGGTGTGATGTTCATAATGTTTTTGGGTGTGACATTCACACTGTTTATGAGTGTGAAGTTCACACTGTTTATGGGTGTGTCGTTCACACTCTTTATTGGTTTAACCGTCTCATTGTTTATGGGTGTGTCGTTCACACTGTTTATGGGTCTGAAGATCTCACTGCTCATGGGTTTGATGTTCTCACTGTTTATGGGTGTGACATTCACACTTTTTATTGGTGTGGCGTTCTCACTGTATATGGGTGTGACGTTCACACTGTTTTTGTTTGTGACGTCTCACTGTTTTTGGTTGTGACTTCTCACTGTTTATGAGTGTGACGTTCTCACTGTTTATGGGTGTGACGTTCTCACTGTTTATGGGTGTGACGTTCACACTGTTTATGGGTGTGGTGTTCTCACTGTTTATGGGTGTGACGTTCACAATGTTTATGGGTGTGACTTCTCACTGTTTATGGCTGTTACGTGCTTACTGTTTATGGGTGTGTCTTCTCACTTTTTAGGGGTGTGACATTCTCACTGTTTATGGGTGTCATGTTCACACTTGTTATGGGTGTGTCATTCACACTTTATGGGTGTGACTTCTCACTGTTTATGGGTGTGACGTTCACACTGTTTTTGGTTGTGACTTCTCAGTGGTTTTGTTTGTTATGTTGTCACTGTTAATGGATGTGACTTTCTCACTGTTTATGTGTGTGATGTTCACACTGTTTTTGGTTGTGATGTTCATACTGTTTTTGGGTTTGATGTTGACACTGCTTATGGTTGTGACATTCTCATTGTTTATCGGTGTGATGTTCTCACTGTTTATGGGTGTGACGTTCAAACTGTATATGGGTGTGACGTTCACACTGTTTTTGTTATGACTTCCCAGTATTTTTGGTTGTGACTTCTCACTGTTTATGGGTGTGACGTTATTACTGTTTATGGGTGTGACGTCCTCACTGTTTATGGGTTTGACATTCACACTGATTATGGGTGTGATTTCCTCACTGTTTATGGGTGTGACGTTCACCCTGTTTTTGAGTTTGATGTTCGCACTGTTTTTGGTTCTGATGTTGACACTGTTTATGGGTGTGATGTTCACACTGTTTATGGGTGTGACATTCACCCTGTTAATGGGTGTGACGTTCACACTGTTTATGGGTGTGACGTTCTCACTGTTTATGTGTGGGACGTTCTCACTGTTTTTGGGTGTCGCGTTCAAACTCTTTTTGGGTGTCACGTTCACACTGTTTATGGGTGTGACATTCACACTGTTTATGGGTGTGACTTTCAGACTGTTTATGGGTGTGACATTCTCAATGTTTATCGGTTTAACCGTCTCACTGTTTATGGGTGTGTCACTCTCCCTGGTTTATGGTTGTGACTTTCACACTGTTTATGGGTGTGATGTTCTCACTCTTTATTGTTGGGACGTTCTCACTGTTTATGGAAGTGACGTTCTCCCAGTCAATGTGTGTGACATTCTCTCTGTTTATCGGTGTGATGTTCTCACTGTATATGGGTGTGACATTCACACTTTTTATGGGTGTGGCGTTCTAACTGTATATGGCTGTGACGTTCACACTGTTTTTCGTTTTGACGTCTCACTGTTTTTGGATGTGACTTCTCACTGTTTATGGGTGTGACATTCACACTGTTTATGGGTGTGACGTTCTCACTGTTTATGGGTGTGACGTTCACATTGTTTATGTCTGTGACGTTCTCACTGTTTTTGGGTGTGACGTTCAGACTGTTTATGGGTGTGACATTCACACTGTTTTTGGGTTTGACGTTCACACTGTTTGTGGGTGTGACGTTCACACTGTTTATTGGTTTAACCGTCTCACTGTTTATGGGAGCGTCACTCTCCCTTTTTTATGGGTGTGACGTTCCTACTGTTTAGGGGTGTGATGTTCTCACTGTTTATGGTTATGACATTCTCACTGTTTATGGGTGTGATGTTCTCCCGTTTATGGGTGTGACATTCTCACTGTTTATGGGTGTGACATTCAAACTGTTTATGGGCGTGACATTCTCACTTTTTATCGGTGTCACGTTTTCACTGTTTATGGGTGTGACGTTCACACTGTTTTTGGGTGTGACGTTCACACTGTTTGTGGTTGTGACGTTCACACTGTTTATCGGTTTAACCGTCTCACTGTTTATGGGTGCGTCACTCTGCCTGTTTTATGGGTGTGAGGTTCTTACTGTTTATGGGTGTGATGTTCTCACTGTTTATGGTTATGACGTTCTCACTGTTTATGGGTGTGATGTTCTCCTGTTTATGGGTGTGACATTCTCACCGTTTATGTGTGTAACATTCAAACTGTTTATGGGTGTGACATTCTCACTGTTTATCGGTGTCACGTTCTCACTGTTTATGGGTGTGAAGTTCACACTGTTTATGGGTGTGGCGTTCTCACCGTATATTGGTTTGGCGTTCACACTGTTTTTGTGTGTGACGTTCTCACTGTTTATGGGTGTGACGTTCTCACTGTTTATGGGTGTGAAGTTCACGCTGTTTTTGAGTGTGATGTTCATGTTGTTTTTGGGTGTGATGTTGACACTGCTTATGGTTGTGACATTCTCACTGTTTATGGTTGTGACATTCAAACTGTTTATGGGCGTGACATTCTCACTTTTTATCGGTGTCACGTTTTCACTGTTTATGGGTGTGACGTTCATACTGTTTTTGGGTTGACCTTCACACTGTTTGTGGTTGTGACATTCACACTGTTTATCGGTTTAACCGTCTCACTGTTTATGGGTGCGTCACTCTGCCTGTTTTATGGGTGTGAGGTTCCTACTGTTTATGGGTGTGATGTTCTCACTGTTTATGGTTATGACGTTCTCACTGTTTATGGGTGTGATGTTCTCCCGTTTATGGGTGTGACATTCTCACCGTTTATGAGTGTGACATTCAAACTGTTTATGGGTGTGACATTCTCACTGTTTATCGGTGTCACGTTCTCACTGTTTATGGGTGTGAAGTTCACACTGTTTATGGGTGTGGCGTTCTCACTGTATATTGGTTTGACGTTCACAATGTTTTTGGTTGTGACTTCTCACTGTTTTTGGGTGTGACGTTCACACTGTTTTTGTGTGTGACGTTCTCACTGTTTATGGGTGTGACGTTCTCACTGTTTATGGGTGTGAAGTTCACACTGTTTTTGAGTGTGATGTTCATATTGTTTTTGGGTGTGATGTTGACACAGCTTATGGTTGTGACATTCTCACTGTTTATCGGTGTGATGTTCTCACTGTTGATGGGTGTGATGTTCACACTGTTTTTGGTTGTGACTTCTCACTGTTTATGGTTGAGATGTTCTCACTGTTTATGGGTGTGACGTTCACACTGTTTATGTGTGTGACGTTCTCACTGTTTTTGGGTGTGACGTTCACACTGTTTTTGGGTTGACATTCACACTGTTTATGGTTGTGACTTCTCACTGTTTATGGGTGTGACGTTCACACTGTATGAGTGTGACCTCTCACTGTTTATGGGTGTGACATTCTCACTGATTATCGGTGTGCCTTCTCACTATTTATGGGTGTGACATTCACACTGTTTATGGGTGTGACATTCTCACTGTTTCTGGGTGTGGCTTTCACACTGTTTATGGGTGTGATGTTCACACTGTTTATGGGTGTGTCATTCACCCTTTTTAAGCGTGTGACGTTCACACTGTTTATGGGTGTGACGTTCTCACTGATTATGTGTGTGACGTTCTCACTGTTTTTGGGTGCGACGTTCACAGTGTTTTTGGGTTGACATTCACACAGTTTATGGGTGTGACTTCTCACTGTTGATGGGTGTGACGTTCATACTGTATGAGTGTGACCTCTCACTGTTTATGGGTGTGACATTCTCACGGATTATCGGTGTGCCTTCTCACTATTTATGGGTGTGACCTCTCACTGTTTATGTGTGTGACATTATCACTGTTTATGGGTGTGGCATTCACACTGTTTATGGGTGTGATGTTCTCACTGTTTATCGGTGTGACGTTCACACTGTTTTTTGGTGTGATGTTCATACTGTTTTTGGGTGTGATGCTCACACTGTTTATGGATGTGATGTTCACACTATTTATGGGTGTGACTTTCTCACTGTTTATGGGTGTGATGTTCTCACTGTTTATGGGTGCGATGTTCACACTGTTTATGTGTGTGACATTCACACTCTTTATGGGTATGACTTTCTCACTGTTTATTGGTTTCAGAGTCTCACGGTTTATGGGTGTGTTGTTCTCACTGTTTATGTGTGTGATGTTCCCACTGTTTTTGGGTATGACGTTCACACTGTTTATGGGTGTGACGTTCAAACAGTTTATGTGTGTGGCGTTCTCACAGTATATTGGTTTGACGTTGACATTGTTTTTGGTTGTGACTTCTCACTGTTTTTGGGTGTGATGTTCGCACTGTTTTTGGGTGTGACGTTCTCACTGTTGATGGGTGTGACGTTCTCACTGTTTATGGGTGTGAAGTTCACACTGTTTTTGAGTGTGATGTTCATATTGTTTATGGGTGTGATGTTCTCACTGTTTATTGGTGTGACTTCTCACTGTTTATGGGTGTGGCGTTCTCACTGTTTTTGGGTGTGACGTTCTCACTGTTTATGGGTGTGACGTTCACACTGTTTATGGGTGTGGCGTTCTCACTGTTTATGGCTGTGATGTTCACACTGTTTATGGGTGTGACTTCTCACTGTTTATGGCTGTTACGTGCTTACTGTTTATGGGTGTGTCTTCTCACTTTTTAGGGGTGTGACATTCTCACTGTTTATGGGTGTCATGTTCACACTTGTTATGGGGGTGTCGTTCACACTTTATGGGTGTGACTTCTCACTGTTTATGGGTGTGATGTTCACACTGTTTTTGGTTGTGATGTTCACACTGTTTTTGGTTGTGATGTTCATACTGTTTTTGGGTTTGATGTTGACACTGCTTATGGTTGTGACATTCTCACTGTTTATCGGTGTGATGTTCTCACTGTTTATGGGTGTGACGTTCAAACTGTATATGGGTGTGATGTTCACACTGTTTTTGTTGTGACTTCCCAGTATTTTTGGTTGTGACTTCTCACTGTTTATGGGTGTGACGTTATTACTGTTTATGGGTGTGACGTCCTCACTGTTTATGGGTTTGACGTACACAGTGATTATGGGTGTGATTTCCTCACTGTTTACGGGTGTGACGTTCTCACTGTTTATGGGTGTGAAGGTCACACTGTTTTTGAGTGTGATGTTCATGTTGTTTTTGGGTGTGATGTTGACACTGCTTATGGTTGTGACATTCTCACTGTTTATCGGTGTGATGTTCTCACTGTTGATGGGTGTGATGTTCACATTGTTTTTGGTTGTGACTTCTCACTGTTTTTGGTTGTGACTTCTCACTGTTTATGGGTGTGACGTTCTTACTGTTTATGGGTGTGACGTTCTCACTGTTTATGGGTGTGACGTTCACACTGTTTATGGGTGTGATTTCCTCACTGTTTATGGGTGTGACATTCACCCTGTTTTTGAGTTTGATGTTCACACTGTTTTTGGTTCTGATGTTGACACTGTTTATGGGTGTGATGTTCACAATGTTTATGGGTGTGACATTAACCCTGTTAATGGGTGTGACGTTCACACTGTTTATGGGTGTGACGTTCTCACTGTTTATGTTTGTGACGTTCTCACTGTTTTTGGGTGTCACGTTCAAACTCTTTTTGGGTGTCACGTTCAAACTGTTTATGGGTGTGACATTCACACTGTTTATGGGTGTGACTTTCAGACTGTTTATGGGTGTGACATTCTCAATGTTTATCGGTTTAACCGTCTCACTGTTTATGGGTGTGTCACTCTCCCTGTTTTATGGTTGTGACGTTCACACTGTTTATGGGTGTGATGTTCTCACTCTTTATTGTTGTGACGTTCTCACTGTTTATGGGTGTGACATTCTCCCAGTCAATGGGTGTGACATTCTCTCTGTTTATCGGTGTGATGTTCTCACTGTTTATGGGTGTGACATTCACACTTTTTATTGGTGTGGCGTTCTCACTGTATATGGGTGTGACGTTCACACTGTTTTTGTTTGTGACGTCTCACTGTTTTTGGTTGTGACTTCTCACTGTTTATGAGTGTGACGTTCTCACTGTTTATGGGTGTGACGTTCTCACTGTTTATGGGTGTGACGTTCACACTGTTTATGGGTGTGGTGTTCTCACTGTTTATGGGTGTGACGTTCACAATGTTTATGGGTGTGACTTCTCACTGTTTATGGCTGTTACGTGCTTACTGTTTATGGGTGTGTCTTCTCACTTTTTAGGGGTGTGACATTCTCACTGTTTATGGGTGTCATGTTCACACTTGTTATGGGTGTGTCATTCACACTTTATGGGTGTGACTTCTCACTGTTTATGGGTGTGACGTTCACACTGTTTTTGGTTGTGACTTCTCAGTGGTTTTGTTTGTTATGTTGTCACTGTTAATGGATGTGACTTTCTCACTGTTTATGTGTGTGATGTTCACACTGTTTTTGGTTGTGATGTTCATACTGTTTTTGGGTTTGATGTTGACACTGCTTATGGTTGTGACATTCTCATTGTTTATCGGTGTGATGTTCTCACTGTTTATGGGTGTGACGTTCAAACTGTATATGGGTGTGACGTTCACACTGTTTTTGTTATGACTTCCCAGTATTTTTGGTTGTGACTTCTCACTGTTTATGGGTGTGACGTTATTACTGTTTATGGGTGTGACGTCCTCACTGTTTATGGGTTTGACGTACACAGTGATTATGGGTGTGATTTCCTCACTGTTTACGGGTGTGACGTTCTCACTGTTTATGGGTGTGAAGGTCACACTGTTTTTGAGTGTGATGTTCATGTTGTTTTTGGGTGTGATGTTGACACTGCTTATGGTTGTGACATTCTCACTGTTTATCGGTGTGATGTTCTCACTGTTGATGGGTGTGATGTTCACATTGTTTTTGGTTGTGACTTCTCACTGTTTTTGGTTGTGATTTCTCACTGTTTATGGGTGTGACGTTCTTACTGTTTATGGGTGTGACGTTCTCACTGTTTATGGGTTTGACGTTCACACTGTTTATGGGTGTGATTTCCTCACTGTTTATGGGTGTGACATTCACCCTGTTTTTGAGTTTGATGTTCACACTGTTTTTGGTTCTGATGTTGACACTGTTTATGGGTGTGATGTTCACAATGTTTATGGGTGTGTCATTAGCCCTGTTAATGGGTGTGACGTTCACACTGTTTATGGGTGTGACGTTCTCACTGTTTATGTTTGTGACGTTCTCACTGTTTTTGGGTGTCACGTTCAAACTCTTTTTGGGTGTCACGTTCAAACTGTTTATGGGTGTGACATTCACACTGTTTATGGGTGTGACTTTCAGACTGTTTATGGGTGTGACATTCTCAATGTTTATCGGTTTAACCGTCTCACTGTTTATGGGTGTGTCACTCTCCCTGTTTTATGGTTGTGACGTTCACACTGTTTATGGGTGTGATGTTCTCACTCTTTATTGTTGTGACGTTCTCACTGTTTATGGGTGTGACATTCTCCCAGTCAATGGGTGTGACATTCTCTCTGTTTATCGGTGTGATGTTCTCACTGTTTATGGGTGTGACATTCACACTTTTTATTGGTGTGGCGTTCTCACTGTATATGGGTGTGACGTTCACACTGTTTTTGTTTGTGACGTCTCACTGTTTTTGGTTGTGACTTCTCACTGTTTATGAGTGTGACGTTCTCACTGTTTATGGGTGTGACGTTCTCACTGTTTATGGGTGTGACGTTCACACTGTTTATGGGTGTGGTGTTCTCACTGTTTATGGGTGTGACGTTCACAATGTTTATGGGTGTGACTTCTCACTGTTTATGGCTGTTACGTGCTTACTGTTTATGGGTGTGTCTTCTCACTTTTTAGGGGTGTGACATTCTCACTGTTTATGGGTGTCATGTTCACACTTGTTATGGGTGTGTCATTCACACTTTATGGGTGTGACTTCTCACTGTTTATGGGTGTGACGTTCACACTGTTTTTGGTTGTGACTTCTCAGTGGTTTTGTTTGTTATGTTGTCACTGTTAATGGATGTGACTTTCTCACTGTTTATGTGTGTGATGTTCACACTGTTTTTGGTTGTGATGTTCATACTGTTTTTGGGTTTGATGTTGACACTGCTTATGGTTGTGACATTCTCATTGTTTATCGGTGTGATGTTCTCACTGTTTATGGGTGTGACGTTCAAACTGTATATGGGTGTGACGTTCACACTGTTTTTGTTATGACTTCCCAGTATTTTTGGTTGTGACTTCTCACTGTTTATGGGTGTGACGTTATTACTGTTTATGGGTGTGACGTCCTCACTGTTTATGGGTTTGACATTCACACTGATTATGGGTGTGATTTCCTCACTGTTTATGGGTGTGACGTTCACCCTGTTTTTGAGTTTGATGTTCGCACTGTTTTTGGTTCTGATGTTGACACTGTTTATGGGTGTGATGTTCACACTGTTTATGGGTGTGACATTCACCCTGTTAATGGGTGTGACGTTCACACTGTTTATGGGTGTGACGTTCTCACTGTTTATGTGTGGGACGTTCTCACTGTTTTTGGGTGTCGCGTTCAAACTCTTTTTGGGTGTCACGTTCACACTGTTTATGGGTGTGACATTCACACTGTTTATGGGTGTGACTTTCAGACTGTTTATGGGTGTGACATTCTCAATGTTTATCGGTTTAACCGTCTCACTGTTTATGGGTGTGTCACTCTCCCTGGTTTATGGTTGTGACTTTCACACTGTTTATGGGTGTGATGTTCTCACTCTTTATTGTTGGGACGTTCTCACTGTTTATGGAAGTGACGTTCTCCCAGTCAATGTGTGTGACATTCTCTCTGTTTATCGGTGTGATGTTCTCACTGTATATGGGTGTGACATTCACACTTTTTATGGGTGTGGCGTTCTAACTGTATATGGCTGTGACGTTCACACTGTTTTTCGTTTTGACGTCTCACTGTTTTTGGATGTGACTTCTCACTGTTTATGGGTGTGACATTCACACTGTTTATGGGTGTGACGTTCTCACTGTTTATGGGTGTGACGTTCACATTGTTTATGTCTGTGACGTTCTCACTGTTTTTGGGTGTGACGTTCAGACTGTTTATGGGTGTGACATTCACACTGTTTTTGGGTTTGACGTTCGCACTGTTTGTGGGTGTGACGTTCACACTGTTTATTGGTTTAAACCGTCTCACTGTTTATGGGAGCGTCACTCTCCCTTTTTTATGGGTGTGACGTTCCTACTGTTTAGGGGTGTGATGATCTCACTGTTTATGGTTATGACATTCTCACTGTTTATGGGTGTGATGTTCTCCCGTTTATGGGTGTGACATTCTCACTGTTTATGGGTGTGACATTCAAACTGTTTATGGGCGTGACATTCTCACTTTTTATCGGTGTCACGTTTTCACTGTTTATGGGTGTGACGTTCACACTGTTTTTGGGTGTGACGTTCACACTGTTTGTGGTTGTGACGTTCACACTGTTTATCGGTTTAACCGTCTCACTGTTTATGGGTGCGTCACTCTGCCTGTTTTATGGGTGTGAGGTTCTTACTGTTTATGGGTGTGATGTTCTCACTGTTTATGGTTATGACGTTCTCACTGTTTATGGGTGTGATGTTCTCCCGTTTATGGGTGTGACATTCTCACCGTTTATGTGTGTAACATTCAAACTGTTTATGGGTGTGACATTCTCACTGTTTATCGGTGTCACGTTCTCACTGTTTATGGGTGTGAAGTTCACACTGTTTATGGGTGTGGCGTTCTCACCGTATATTGGTTTGGCGTTCACACTGTTTTTGTGTGTGACGTTCTCACTGTTTATGGGTGTGACGTTCTCACTGTTTATGGGTGTGAAGTTCACGCTGTTTTTGAGTGTGATGTTCATGTTGTTTTTGGGTGTGATGTTGACACTGCTTATGGTTGTGACATTCTCACTGTTTATGGGTGTGACATTCAAACTGTTTATGGGCGTGACATTCTCACTTTTTATCGGTGTCACGTTTTCACTGTTTATGGGTGTGACGTTTATACTGTTTTTGGGTTGACCTTCACACTGTTTGTGGTTGTGACGTTCACACTGTTTATCGGTTTAACCGTCTCACTGTTTATGGGTGCGTCACTCTGCCTGTTTTATGGGTGTGAGGTTCCTACTGTTTATGGGTGTGATGTTCTCACTGTTTATGGTTATGACGTTCTCACTGTTTATGGGTGTGATGTTCTCCCGTTTATGGGTGTGACATTCTCACCGTTTATGAGTGTGACATTCAAACTGTTTATGGGTGTGACATTCTCACTGTTTATCGGTGTCACGTTCTCACTGTTTATGGGTGTGAAGTTCACACTGTTTATGGGTGTGGCGTTCTCACTGTATATTGGTTTGACGTTCACAATGTTTTTGGTTGTGACTTCTCACTGTTTATGGTTGAGATGTTCTCACTGTTTATGGGTGTGACGTTCTTACTGTTTATGGGTGTGACGTTCTCACTGTTTTTTGGTTTGACGTTCACACTGTTTATGGGTGTGATTTCCTCACTGTTTATGGGTGTGACATTCACCCTGTTTTTGAGTTTGATGTTCACACTGTTTTTGGTTCTGATGTTGACACTGTTTATGGGTGTGATGTTCACAATGTTTATGGGTGTGACATTAACCCTGTTAATGGGTGTGACGTTCACACTGTTTATGGGTGTGACGTTCTCACTGTTTATGTTTGTGACGTTCTCACTGTTTTTGGGTGTCACGTTCAAACTCTTTTTGGGTGTCACGTTCAAACTGTTTATGGGTGTGACATTCACACTGTTTATGGGTGTGACTTTCAGACTGTTTATGGGTGTGACATTCTCAATGTTTATCGGTTTAACCGTCTCACTGTTTATGGGTGTGTCACTCTCCCTGTTTTATGGTTGTGACGTTCACACTGTTTATGGGTGTGATGTTCTCACTGTTTATGGGTGCGATGTTCACACTGTTTATGTGTGTGACATTCACACTCTTTATGGGTATGACTTTCTCACTGTTTATTGGTTTCAGGGTCTCACTGTTTATGGGTGTGTCGTTCTCACTGTTTATGTGTGTGATGTTCCCAAAGTTTTTGGGTATGACGTTCACACTGTTTATGGGTGTGACGTTCAAACAGTTTATGGGTGTGGCGTTCTCACAGTATATTGGTTTGACGTTGACATTGTTTTTGGTTGTGACTTCTCACTGTTTTTGGGTGTGATGTTCGCACTGTTTTTGGGTGTGACGTTCTCACTGTTGATGGGTGTGACGTTCTCACTGTTTATGGGTGTGAAGTTCACACTGTTTTTGAGTGTGATGTTCATATTGTTTTTGGGTGTGATGTTCTCACTGTTTATTGGTGTGACTTCTCACTGTTTATGGCTGTTACGTGCTTACTGTTTATGGGTGCGTCTTCTCACTTTTTAGGGGTGTGACATTCTCACTGTTTATGGGTGTGACGTTCGCACTGTTTTTGGGTGTGACGTTCTCACTGTTTATGGGTGTGACGTTCACACTGTTTATGGGTGTGGCGTTCTCACTGTTTATGGCTGTGACGTTCACACTGTTTATGGGTGTGACTTCTCACTGTTTATGGCTGTTACGTGCTTACTGTTTATGGGTGTGTCTTCTCACTTTTTAGGGGTGTGACATTCTCACTGTTTATGGGTGTCATGTTCACACTTGTTATGGGTGTGTCGTTCACACTTTATGGGTGTGACTTCTCACTGTTTATGGGTGTGATGTTCACACTGTTTTTGGTTGTGACTTCTCAGTGGTTTTGTTTGTTATGTTGTCACTGTTAATGGATGTGACTTTCTCACTGTTTATGTGTGTGATGTTCACACTGTTTTTGGTTGTGATGTTCATACTGTTTTTGGGTTTGATGTTGACACTGCTTATGGTTGTGACATTCTCACTGTTTATCGGTGTGATGTTCTCACTGTTTATGGGTGTGACGTTCAAACTGTATATGGGTGTGATGTTCACACTGTTTTTGTTGTGACTTCCCAGTATTTTTGGTTGTGACTTCTCACTGTTTATGGGTGTGACGTTATTACTGTTTATGGGTGTGACGTCCTCACTGTTTATGGGTTTGACGTACACAGTGATTATGGGTGTGATTTCCTCACTGTTTACGGGTGTGACGTTCTCACTGTTTATGGGTGTGAAGGTCACACTGTTTTTGAGTGTGATGTTCATGTTGTTTTTGGGTGTGATGTTGACACTGCTTATGGTTGTGACATTCTCACTGTTTATCGGTGTGATGTTCTCACTGTTGATGGGTGTGATGTTCACATTGTTTTTGGTTGTGACTTCTCACTGTTTTTGGTTGTGACTTCTCACTGTTTATGGGTGTGACGTTCTTACTGTTTATGGGTGTGACGTTCTCACTGTTTATGGGTGTGACGTTCACACTGTTTATGGGTGTGATTTCCTCACTGTTTATGGGTGTGACATTCACCCTGTTTTTGAGTTTGATGTTCACACTGTTTTTGGTTCTGATGTTGACACTGTTTATGGGTGTGATGTTCACAATGTTTATGGGTGTGACATTAACCCTGTTAATGGGTGTGACGTTCACACTGTTTATGGGTGTGACGTTCTCACTGTTTATGTTTGTGACGTTCTCACTGTTTTTGGGTGTCACGTTCAAACTCTTTTTGGGTGTCACGTTCAAACTGTTTATGGGTGTGACATTCACACTGTTTATGGGTGTGACTTTCAGACTGTTTATGGGTGTGACATTCTCAATGTTTATCGGTTTAACCGTCTCACTGTTTATGGGTGTGTCACTCTCCCTGTTTTATGGTTGTGACGTTCACACTGTTTATGGGTGTGATGTTCTCACTCTTTATTGTTGTGACGTTCTCACTGTTTATGGGTGTGACATTCTCCCAGTCAATGGGTGTGACATTCTCTCTGTTTATCGGTGTGATGTTCTCACTGTTTATGGGTGTGACATTCACACTTTTTATTGGTGTGGCGTTCTCACTGTATATGGGTGTGACGTTCACACTGTTTTTGTTTGTGACGTCTCACTGTTTTTGGTTGTGACTTCTCACTGTTTATGAGTGTGACGTTCTCACTGTTTATGGGTGTGACGTTCTCACTGTTTATGGGTGTGACGTTCACACTGTTTATGGGTGTGGTGTTCTCACTGTTTATGGGTGTGACGTTCACAATGTTTATGGGTGTGACTTCTCACTGTTTATGGCTGTTACGTGCTTACTGTTTATGGGTGTGTCTTCTCACTTTTTAGGGGTGTGACATTCTCACTGTTTATGGGTGTCATGTTCACACTTGTTATGGGTGTGTCATTCACACTTTATGGGTGTGACTTCTCACTGTTTATGGGTGTGACGTTCACACTGTTTTTGGTTGTGACTTCTCAGTGGTTTTGTTTGTTATGTTGTCACTGTTAATGGATGTGACTTTCTCACTGTTTATGTGTGTGATGTTCACACTGTTTTTGGTTGTGATGTTCATACTGTTTTTGGGTTTGATGTTGACACTGCTTATGGTTGTGACATTCTCATTGTTTATCGGTGTGATGTTCTCACTGTTTATGGGTGTGACGTTCAAACTGTATATGGGTGTGACGTTCACACTGTTTTTGTTGTGACTTCCCAGTATTTTTGGTTGTGACTTCTCACTGTTTATGGGTGTGACGTTATTACTGTTTATGGATGTGACGTCCTCACTGTTTATGGGTTTGACGTACACAGTGATTATGGGTGTGATTTCCTCACTGTTTACGGGTGTGACGTTCTCACTGTTTATGGGTGTGAAGTTCACACTGTTTTTGAGTGTGATGTTCATGTTGTTTTTGGGTGTGATGTTGACACTGCTTATGGTTGTGACATTCTCACTGTTTATCGGTGTGATGTTCTCACTGTTGATGGGTGTGATGTTCACATTGTTTTTGGTTGTGACTTCTCACTGTTTTTGGTTGTGACTTCTCACTGTTTATGGGTGTGACGTTCTTACTGTTTATGGGTGTGACGTTCTCACTGTTTATGGGTTTGACGTTCACACTGTTTATGGGTGTGATTTCCTCACTGTTTATGGGTGTGACATTCACCCTGTTTTTGAGTTTGATGTTCACACTGTTTTTGGTTCTGATGTTGACACTGTTTATGGGTGTGATGTTCACAATGTTTATGGGTGTGACATTAACCCTGTTAATGGGTGTGACGTTCACATTGTTTATGGGTGTGACGTTCTCACTGTTTATGTTTGTGACGTTCTCACTGTTTTTGGGTGTCACGTTCAAACTCTTTTTGGGTGTCACGTTCAAACTGTTTATGGGTGTGACATTCACACTGTTTATGGGTGTGACTTTCAGACTGTTTATGGGTGTGACATTCTCAATGTTTATCGGTTTAACCGTCTCACTCATCAATAAAGATGTTCTCACTCTTTATTGTTGTGACGTTCTCACTGTTTATGGGTGTGACATTCTCCCAGTCAATGGGTGTGACATTCTCTCTGTTTATCGGTGTGATGTTCTCACTGTTTATGGGTGTGACATTCACACTTTTTATTGGTGTGGCGTTCTCACTGTATATGGGTGTGACGTTCACACTGTTTTTGTTTGTGACGTCTCACTGTTTTTGGTTGTGACTTCTCACTGTTTATGAGTGTGACGTTCTCACTGTTTATGGGTGTGACGTTCTCACTGTTTATGGGTGTGACGTTCACACTGTTTATGGGTGTGACATTCACACTGTTTATGGGTGTGACGTTCTCACTGTTTATGGGTGTGACATTCACACTGTTTATGTGTGTGACGTTCTCACTGTTTATCAGTGTGACATTCTCACTGTTTATGGGTTTGACGTTCACACTGTTTATGGGTGTGACGTTCTCACAGTTTATGGGTGTGGCATTCACATTGTTTATGGGTGTGACGTTTTCACTGTTTATGGGTGTGATGTTCACACTGTTTATGGGTGTGATGTTCATACTGTTTTTGGGTGTGACGTCCTCACTGTTTATGGGTTTGACATTCACACTGATTATGGGTGTGATTTCCTCACTGTTTATGGGTGTGACGTTCACCCTGTTTTTGAGTTTGATGTTCGCACTGTTTTTGGTTCTGATGTTGACACTGTTTATGGGTGTGATGTTCACACTGTTTATGGGTGTGACATTCACCCTGTTAATGGGTGTGACATTCACCCTGTTAATGGGTGTGACATTCACACTGTTTATGGGTGTGACTTTCAGACTGTTTATGGGTGTGACATTCTCAATGTTTATCGGTTTAACCGTCTCACTGTTTATGGGTGTGTCACTCTCCCTGTTTTATGGTTGTGACGTTCACACTGTTTATGGGTGTGATGTTCTCACTGTTTATGGGTGCGATGTTCACACTGTTTATGTGTGTGACATTCACACTCTTTATGGGTATGACTTTCTCACTGTTTATTGGTTTCAGGGTCTCACTGTTTATGGGTGTGTCGTTCTCACTGTTTATGTGTGTGATGTTCCCAAAGTTTTTGGGTATGACGTTCACACTGTTTATGGGTGTGACGTTCAAACAGTTTATGGGTGTGGCGTTCTCACAGTATATTGGTTTGACGTTGACATTGTTTTTGGTTGTGACTTCTCACTGTTTTTGGGTGTGATGTTCGCACTGTTTTTGGGTGTGACGTTCTCACTGTTGATGGGTGTGACGTTCTCACTGTTTATGGGTGTGAAGTTCACACTGTTTTTGAGTGTGATGTTCATATTGTTTTTGGGTGTGATGTTCTCACTGTTTATTGGTGTGACTTCTCACTGTTTATGGCTGTTACGTGCTTACTGTTTATGGGTGCGTCTTCTCACTTTTTAGGGGTGTGACATTCTCACTGTTTATGGGTGTGACGTTCGCACTGTTTTTGGGTGTGACGTTCTCACTGTTTATGGGTGTGACGTTCACACTGTTTATGGGTGTGGCGTTCTCACTGTTTATGGCTGTGACGTTCACACTGTTTATGGGTGTGACTTCTCACTGTTTATGGCTGTTACGTGCTTACTGTTTATGGGTGTGTCTTCTCACTTTTTAGGGGTGTGACATTCTCACTGTTTATGGGTGTCATGTTCACACTTGTTATGGGTGTGTCGTTCACACTTTATGGGTGTGACTTCTCACTGTTTATGGGTGTGATGTTCACACTGTTTTTGGTTGTGACTTCTCAGTGGTTTTGTTTGTTATGTTGTCACTGTTAATGGATGTGACTTTCTCACTGTTTATGTGTGTGATGTTCACACTGTTTTTGGTTGTGATGTTCATACTGTTTTTGGGTTTGATGTTGACACTGCTTATGGTTGTGACATTCTCACTGTTTATCGGTGTGATGTTCTCACTGTTTATGGGTGTGACGTTCAAACTGTATATGGGTGTGATGTTCACACTGTTTTTGTTGTGACTTCCCAGTATTTTTGGTTGTGACTTCTCACTGTTTATGGGTGTGACGTTATTACTGTTTATGGGTGTGACGTCCTCACTGTTTATGGGTTTGACGTACACAGTGATTATGGGTGTGATTTCCTCACTGTTTACGGGTGTGACGTTCTCACTGTTTATGGGTGTGAAGGTCACACTGTTTTTGAGTGTGATGTTCATGTTGTTTTTGGGTGTGATGTTGACACTGCTTATGGTTGTGACATTCTCACTGTTTATCGGTGTGATGTTCTCACTGTTGATGGGTGTGATGTTCACATTGTTTTTGGTTGTGACTTCTCACTGTTTTTGGTTGTGACTTCTCACTGTTTATGGGTGTGACGTTCTTACTGTTTATGGGTGTGACGTTCTCACTGTTTATGGGTGTGACGTTCACACTGTTTATGGGTGTGATTTCCTCACTGTTTATGGGTGTGACATTCACCCTGTTTTTGAGTTTGATGTTCACACTGTTTTTGGTTCTGATGTTGACACTGTTTATGGGTGTGATGTTCACAATGTTTATGGGTGTGACATTAACCCTGTTAATGGGTGTGACGTTCACACTGTTTATGGGTGTGACGTTCTCACTGTTTATGTTTGTGACGTTCTCACTGTTTTTGGGTGTCACGTTCAAACTCTTTTTGGGTGTCACGTTCAAACTGTTTATGGGTGTGACATTCACACTGTTTATGGGTGTGACTTTCAGACTGTTTATGGGTGTGACATTCTCAATGTTTATCGGTTTAACCGTCTCACTGTTTATGGGTGTGTCACTCTCCCTGTTTTATGGTTGTGACGTTCACACTGTTTATGGGTGTGATGTTCTCACTCTTTATTGTTGTGACGTTCTCACTGTTTATGGGTGTGACATTCTCCCAGTCAATGGGTGTGACATTCTCTCTGTTTATCGGTGTGATGTTCTCACTGTTTATGGGTGTGACATTCACACTTTTTATTGGTGTGGCGTTCTCACTGTATATGGGTGTGACGTTCACACTGTTTTTGTTTGTGACGTCTCACTGTTTTTGGTTGTGACTTCTCACTGTTTATGAGTGTGACGTTCTCACTGTTTATGGGTGTGACGTTCTCACTGTTTATGGGTGTGACGTTCACACTGTTTATGGGTGTGGTGTTCTCACTGTTTATGGGTGTGACGTTCACAATGTTTATGGGTGTGACTTCTCACTGTTTATGGCTGTTACGTGCTTACTGTTTATGGGTGTGTCTTCTCACTTTTTAGGGGTGTGACATTCTCACTGTTTATGGGTGTCATGTTCACACTTGTTATGGGTGTGTCATTCACACTTTATGGGTGTGACTTCTCACTGTTTATGGGTGTGACGTTCACACTGTTTTTGGTTGTGACTTCTCAGTGGTTTTGTTTGTTATGTTGTCACTGTTAATGGATGTGACTTTCTCACTGTTTATGTGTGTGATGTTCACACTGTTTTTGGTTGTGATGTTCATACTGTTTTTGGGTTTGATGTTGACACTGCTTATGGTTGTGACATTCTCATTGTTTATCGGTGTGATGTTCTCACTGTTTATGGGTGTGACGTTCAAACTGTATATGGGTGTGACGTTCACACTGTTTTTGTTGTGACTTCCCAGTATTTTTGGTTGTGACTTCTCACTGTTTATGGGTGTGACGTTATTACTGTTTATGGATGTGACGTCCTCACTGTTTATGGGTTTGACGTACACAGTGATTATGGGTGTGATTTCCTCACTGTTTACGGGTGTGACGTTCTCACTGTTTATGGGTGTGAAGTTCACACTGTTTTTGAGTGTGATGTTCATGTTGTTTTTGGGTGTGATGTTGACACTGCTTATGGTTGTGACATTCTCACTGTTTATCGGTGTGATGTTCTCACTGTTGATGGGTGTGATGTTCACATTGTTTTTGGTTGTGACTTCTCACTGTTTTTGGTTGTGACTTCTCACTGTTTATGGGTGTGACGTTCTTACTGTTTATGGGTGTGACGTTCTCACTGTTTATGGGTTTGACGTTCACACTGTTTATGGGTGTGATTTACTCACTGTTTATGGGTGTGACATTCACCCTGTTTTTGAGTTTGATGTTCACACTGTTTTTGGTTCTGATGTTGACACTGTTTATGGGTGTGATGTTCACAATGTTTATGGGTGTGACATTAACCCTGTTAA
Source organism: Carcharodon carcharias (assembly GCF_017639515.1). NCBI lineage: Eukaryota > Metazoa > Chordata > Chondrichthyes > Lamniformes > Lamnidae > Carcharodon > Carcharodon carcharias. Next base: position 788,763 of record NW_024470545.1, read on the forward strand.
TGGGTGTGACGTTCACATTGTTTATGGGTGTGACGTTCTCACTGTTTATGTTTGTGACGTTCTCACTGTTTTTGGGTGTCACGTTCAAACTCTTTTTGGGTGTCACGTTCAAACTGTTTATGGGTGTGACATTCACACTGTTTATGGGTGTGACTTTCAGACTGTTTATGGGTGTGACGTTCTCAATGTTTATCGGTTTAACCGTCTCACTCATCAATAAAGATGTTCTCACTCTTTATTGTTGTGACGTTCTCACTGTTTATGGGTGTGACATTCTCCCAGTCAATGGGTGTGACATTCTCTCTGTTTATCGGTGTGATGTTCTCACTGTTTATGGGTGTGACATTCACACTTTTTATTGGTGTGGCGTTCTCACTGTATATGGGTGTGACGTTCACACTGTTTTTGTTTGTGACGTCTCACTGTTTTTGGTTGTGACTTCTCACTGTTTATGAGTGTGACGTTCTCACTGTTTATGGGTGTGACGTTCTCACTGTTTATGGGTGTGACGTTCACACTGTTTATGGGTGTGACATTCACACTGTTTATGGGTGTGACGTTCTCACTGTTTATGGGTGTGACATTCACACTGTTTATGTGTGTGACGTTCTCACTGTTTATCAGTGTGACATTCTCACTGTTTATGGGTTTGACGTTCACACTGTTTATGGGTGTGACGTTCTCACAGTTTATGGGTGTGGCATTCACATTGTTTATGGGTGTGACGTTTTCACTGTTTATGGGTGTGATGTTCACACTGTTTATGGGTGTGATGTTCATACTGTTTTTGGGTGTGACGTCCTCACTGTTTATGGGTTTGACATTCACACTGATTATGGGTGTGATTTCCTCACTGTTTATGGGTGTGACGTTCACCCTGTTTTTGAGTTTGATGTTCGCACTGTTTTTGGTTCTGATGTTGACACTGTTTATGGGTGTGATGTTCACACTGTTTATGGGTGTGACATTCACCCTGTTAATGGGTGTGACGTTCACACTGTTTATGGGTGTGACGTTCTCACTGTTTATGTGTGGGACGTTCTCACTGTTTTTGGGTGTCACGTTCAAACTCTTTTTGGGTGTCACGTTCACACTGTTTATGGGTGTGACATTCACACTGTTTATGGGTGTGACTTTCAGGCTGTTTATGGGTGTGACATTCTCAATGTTTATCGGTTTAACCGTCTCACTGTTTATGGGTGTGTCACTCTCCTTGGTTTATGGTTGTGACTTTCACACTGTTTATGGGTGTGATGTTCTCACTCTTTATTGTTGGGACGTTCTCACTGTTTATGGAAGTGACGTTCTCCCAGTCAATGTGTGTGACATTCTCTCTGTTTATCGGTGTGATGTTCTCACTGTATATGGGTGTGACATTCACACTTTTTATGGGTGTGGCGTTCTAACTGTATATGGCTGTGACGTTCACACTGTTTTTCGTTTTGACGTCTCACTGTTTTTGGATGTGACTTCTCACTGTTTATGGGTGTGACATTCACACTGTTTATGGGTGTGACGTTCTCACTGTTTATGGGTGTGACGTTCACATTGTTTATGTCTGTGACGTTCTCACTGTTTTTGGGTGTGACGTTCAGACTGTTTATGGGTGTGACATTCACACTGTTTTTGGGTTTGACGTTCACACTGTTTGTGGGTGTGACGTTCACACTGTTTATTGGTTTAACCGTCTCACTGTTTATGGGAGCGTCACTCTCCCTTTTTTATGGGTGTGACGTTCCTACTGTTTAGGGGTGTGATGTTCTCACTGTTTATGGTTATGACATTCTCATTGTTTATCGGTGTGATGTTCTCCCGTTTATGGGTGTGACGTTCTCACTGTTTATGGGTGTGAAGTTCACGCTGTTTTTGAGTGTGATGTTCATGTTGTTTTTGGGTGTGATGTTGACACTGCTTATGGTTGTGACATTCTCACTGTTTATGGGTGTGACATTCAAACTGTTTATGGGCGTGACATTCTCACTTTTTATCGGTGTCACGTTTTCACTGTTTATGGGTGTGACGTTCATACTGTTTTTGGGTTGACCTTCACACTGTTTGTGGTTGTGACGTTCACACTGTTTATCGGTTTAACCGTCTCACTGTTTATGGGTGCGTCACTCTGCCTGTTTTATGGGTGTGAGGTTCCTACTGTTTATGGGTGTGATGTTCTCACTGTTTATGGTTATGACGTTCTCACTGTTTATGGGTGTGATGTTCTCCCGTTTATGGGTGTGACATTCTCACCGTTTATGAGTGTGACATTCAAACTGTTTATGGGTGTGACATTCTCACTGTTTATCGGTGTCACGTTCTCACTGTTTATGGGTGTGAAGTTCACACTGTTTATGGGTGTGGCGTTCTCACTGTATATTGGTTTGACGTTCACAATGTTTTTGGTTGTGACTTCTCACTGTTTTTGGGTGTGACGTTCACACTGTTTTTGTGTGTGACGTTCTCACTGTTTATGGGTGTGACGTTCTCACTGTTTATGGGTGTGAAGTTCACACTGTTTTTGAGTGTGATGTTCATATTGTTTTTGGGTGTGATGTTGACACAGCTTATGGTTGTGACATTCTCACTGTTTATCGGTGTGATGTTCTCACTGTTGATGGGTGTGATGTTCACACTGTTTTTGGTTGTGACTTCTCACTGTTTATGGTTGAGATGTTCTCACTGTTTATGGGTGTGACGTTCACACTGTTTATGTGTGTGACGTTCTCACTGTTTTTGGGTGTGACGTTCACACTGTTTTTGGGTTGACATTCACACTGTTTATGGTTGTGACTTCTCACTGTTTATGGGTGTGACGTTCACACTGTATGAGTGTGACCTCTCACTGTTTATGGGTGTGACATTCTCACTGATTATCGGTGTGCCTTCTCACTATTTATGGGTGTGACATTCACACTGTTTATGGGTGTGACATTCTCACTGTTTCTGGGTGTGGCTTTCACACTGTTTATGGGTGTGATGTTCACACTGTTTATGGGTGTGTCATTCACCCTTTTTAAGCGTGTGACGTTCACACTGTTTATGGGTGTGACGTTCTCACTGATTATGTGTGTGACGTTCTCACTGTTTTTGGGTGCGACGTTCACAGTGTTTTTGGGTTGACATTCACACAGTTTATGGGTGTGACTTCTCACTGTTGATGGGTGTGACGTTCATACTGTATGAGTGTGACCTCTCACTGTTTATGGGTGTGACATTCTCACGGATTATCGGTGTGCCTTCTCACTATTTATGGGTGTGACCTCTCACTGTTTATGTGTGTGACATTATCACTGTTTATGGGTGTGGCATTCACACTGTTTATGGGTGTGATGTTCTCACTGTTTATCGGTGTGACGTTCACACTGTTTTTTGGTGTGATGTTCATACTGTTTTTGGGTGTGATGCTCACACTGTTTATGGATGTGATGTTCACACTATTTATGGGTGTGACTTTCTCACTGTTTATGGGTGTGATGTTCTCACTGTTTATGGGTGCGATGTTCACACTGTTTATGTGTGTGACATTCACACTCTTTATGGGTATGACTTTCTCACTGTTTATTGGTTTCAGAGTCTCACGGTTTATGGGTGTGTTGTTCTCACTGTTTATGTGTGTGATGTTCCCACTGTTTTTGGGTATGACGTTCACACTGTTTATGGGTGTGACGTTCAAACAGTTTATGTGTGTGGCGTTCTCACAGTATATTGGTTTGACGTTGACATTGTTTTTGGTTGTGACTTCTCACTGTTTTTGGGTGTGATGTTCGCACTGTTTTTGGGTGTGACGTTCTCACTGTTTATGGGTGTGAAGTTCACACTGTTTTTGAGTGTGATGTTCATATTGTTTTTGGGTGTGATGTTCTCACTGTTTATTGGTGTGACTTCTCACTGTTTATGGGTGTGGCGTTCTCACTGTTTTTGGGGGTGACGTTCTCACTGTTTATGGGTGTGACGTTATTACTGTTTATGGGTGTGACGTTCTCACTGTTTATGGCTGTGACGTTCACACTGTTTATGGGTGTGACTTCTCACTGTTTATGGCTGTTACGTGCTTACTGTTTATGGGTGTGTCTTCTCACTTTTTAGGGGTGTGACATTCTCACTGTTTATGGGTGTCATGTTCACACTTGTTATGGGGGTGTCGTTCACACTTTATGGGTGTGACTTCTCACTGTTTATGGGTGTGATGTTCACACTGTTTTTGGTTGTGACTTCTCAGTGGTTTTGTTTGTTATGTTGTCACTGTTAATGGATGTGACTTTCTCACTGTTTATGTGTGTGATGTTCACACTGTTTTTGGTTGTGATGTTCATACTGTTTTTGGGTTTGATGTTGACACTGCTTATGGTTGTGACATTCTCACTGTTTATCGGTGTGATGTTCTCACTGTTTATGGGTGTGACGTTCTTACTGTTTATGGGTGTGACGTTCTCACTGTTTATGGGTTTGACGTTCACACTGTTTATGGGTGTGATTTCCTCACTGTTTATGGGTGTGACATTCACCCTGTTTTTGAGTTTGATGTTCACACTGTTTTTGGTTCTGATGTTGACACTGTTTATGGGTGTGATGTTCACAATGTTTATGGGTGTGACATTAACCCTGTTAATGGGTGTGACGTTCACACTGTTTATGGGTGTGACGTTCTCACTGTTTATGTTTGTGACGTTCTCACTGTTTTTGGGTGTCACGTTCAAACTCTTTTTGGGTGTCACGTTCAAACTGTTTATGGGTGTGACATTCACACTGTTTATGGGTGTGACTTTCAGACTGTTTATGGGTGTGACATTCTCAATGTTTATCGGTTTAACCGTCTCACTGTTTATGGGTGTGTCACTCTCCCTGTTTTATGGTTGTGACGTTCACACTGTTTATGGGTGTGATGTTCTCACTCTTTATTGTTGTGACGTTCTCACTGTTTATGGGTGTGACATTCTCCCAGTCAATGGGTGTGACATTCTCTCTGTTTATCGGTGTGATGTTCTCACTGTTTATGGGTGTGACATTCACACTTTTTATTGGTGTGGCGTTCTCACTGTATATGGGTGTGACGTTCACACTGTTTTTGTTTGTGACGTCTCACTGTTTTTGGTTGTGACTTCTCACTGTTTATGAGTGTGACGTTCTCACTGTTTATGGGTGTGACGTTCTCACTGTTTATGGGTGTGACGTTCACACTGTTTATGGGTGTGGTGTTCTCACTGTTTATGGGTGTGACGTTCACAATGTTTATGGGTGTAACTTCTCACTGTTTATGGCTGTTACGTGCTTACTGTTTATGGGTGTGTCTTCTCACTTTTTAGGGGTGTGACATTCTCACTGTTTATGGGTGTCATGTTCACACTTGTTATGGGTGTGTCATTCACACTTTATGGGTGTGACTTCTCACTGTTTATGGGTGTGACGTTCACACTGTTTTTGGTTGTGACTTCTCAGTGGTTTTGTTTGTTATGTTGTCACTGTTAATGGATGTGACTTTCTCACTGTTTATGTGTGTGATGTTCACACTGTTTTTGGTTGTGATGTTCATACTGTTTTTGGGTTTGATGTTGACACTGCTTATGGTTGTGACATTCTCATTGTTTATCGGTGTGATGTTCTCACTGTTTATGGGTGTGACGTTCAAACTGTATATGGGTGTGACGTTCACACTGTTTTTGTTATGACTTCCCAGTATTTTTGGTTGTGACTTCTCACTGTTTATGGGTGTGACGTTATTACTGTTTATGGGTGTGACGTCCTCACTGTTTATGGGTTTGACATTCACACTGATTATGGGTGTGATTTCCTCACTGTTTATGGGTGTGACGTTCACCCTGTTTTTGAGTTTGATGTTCGCACTGTTTTTGGTTCTGATGTTGACACTGTTTATGGGTGTGATGTTCACACTGTTTATGGGTGTGACATTCACCCTGTTAATGGGTGTGACGTTCACACTGTTTATGGGTGTGACGTTCTCACTGTTTATGTGTGGGACGTTCTCACTGTTTTTGGGTGTCGCGTTCAAACTCTTTTTGGGTGTCACGTTCACACTGTTTATGGGTGTGACATTCACACTGTTTATGGGTGTGACTTTCAGACTGTTTATGGGTGTGACATTCTCAATGTTTATCGGTTTAACCGTCTCACTGTTTATGGGTGTGTCACTCTCCCTGGTTTATGGTTGTGACTTTCACACTGTTTATGGGTGTGATGTTCTCACTCTTTATTGTTGGGACGTTCTCACTGTTTATGGAAGTGACGTTCTCCCAGTCAATGTGTGTGACATTCTCTCTGTTTATCGGTGTGATGTTCTCACTGTATATGGGTGTGACATTCACACTTTTTATGGGTGTGGCGTTCTAACTGTATATGGCTGTGACGTTCACACTGTTTTTCGTTTTGACGTCTCACTGTTTTTGGATGTGACTTCTCACTGTTTATGGGTGTGACATTCACACTGTTTATGGGTGTGACGTTCTCACTGTTTATGGGTGTGACGTTCACATTGTTTATGTCTGTGACGTTCTCACTGTTTTTGGGTGTGACGTTCAGACTGTTTATGGGTGTGACATTCACACTGTTTTTGGGTTTGACGTTCACACTGTTTGTGGGTGTGACGTTCACACTGTTTATTGGTTTAACCGTCTCACTGTTTATGGGAGCGTCACTCTCCCTTTTTTATGGGTGTGACGTTCCTACTGTTTAGGGGTGTGATGTTCTCACTGTTTATGCTTATGACATTCTCACTGTTTATGGGTGTGATGTTCTCCCGTTTATGGGTGTGACATTCTCACTGTTTATGGGTGTGACATTCAAACTGTTTATGGGCGTGACATTCTCACTTTTTATCGGTGTCACGTTTTCACTGTTTATGGGTGTGACGTTCACACTGTTTTTGGGTGTGACGTTCACACTGTTTGTGGTTGTGACGTTCACACTGTTTATCGGTTTAACCGTCTCACTGTTTATGGGTGCGTCACTCTGCCTGTTTTATGGGTGTGAGGTTCTTACTGTTTATGGGTGTGATGTTCTCACTGTTTATGGTTATGACGTTCTCACTGTTTATGGGTGTGATGTTCTCCCGTTTATGGGTGTGACATTCTCACCGTTTATGTGTGTAACATTCAAACTGTTTATGGGTGTGACATTCTCACTGTTTATCGGTGTCACGTTCTCACTGTTTATGGGTGTGAAGTTCACACTGTTTATGGGTGTGGCGTTCTCACCGTATATTGGTTTGGCGTTCACACTGTTTTTGTGTGTGACGTTCTCACTGTTTATGGGTGTGACGTTCTCACTGTTTATGGGTGTGAAGTTCACGCTGTTTTTGAGTGTGATGTTCATGTTGTTTTTGGGTGTGATGTTGACACTGCTTATGGTTGTGACATTCTCACTGTTTATGGGTGTGACATTCAAACTGTTTATGGGCGTGACATTCTCACTTTTTATCGGTGTCACGTTTTCACTGTTTATGGGTGTGACGTTCATACTGTTTTTGGGTTGACCTTCACACTGTTTGTGGTTGTGACGTTCACACTGTTTATCGGTTTAACCGTCTCACTGTTTATGGGTGCGTCACTCTGCCTGTTTTATGGGTGTGAGGTTCCTACTGTTTATGGGTGTGATGTTCTCACTGTTTATGGTTATGACGTTCTCACTGTTTATGGGTGTGATGTTCTCCCGTTTATGGGTGTGACATTCTCACCGTTTATGAGTGTGACATTCAAACTGTTTATGGGTGTGACATTCTCACTGTTTATCGGTGTCACGTTCTCACTGTTTATGGGTGTGAAGTTCACACTGTTTATGGGTGTGGCGTTCTCACTGTATATTGGTTTGACGTTCACAATGTTTTTGGTTGTGACTTCTCACTGTTTTTGGGTGTGACGTTCACACTGTTTTTGTGTGTGACGTTCTCACTGTTTATGGGTGTGACGTTCTCACTGTTTATGGGTGTGAAGTTCACACTGTTTTTGAGTGTGATGTTCATATTGTTTTTGGGTGTGATGTTGACACAGCTTATGGTTGTGACATTCTCACTGTTTATCGGTGTGATGTTCTCACTGTTGATGGGTGTGATGTTCACACTGTTTTTGGTTGTGACTTCTCACTGTTTATGGTTGAGATGTTCTCACTGTTTATGGGTGTGACGTTCTTACTGTTTATGGGTGTGACGTTCTCACTGTTTTTGGGTTTGACGTTCACACTGTTTATGGGTGTGATTTCCTCACTGTTTATGGGTGTGACATTCACCCTGTTTTTGAGTTTGATGTTCACACTGTTTTTGGTTCTGATGTTGACACTGTTTATGGGTGTGATGTTCACAATGTTTATGGGTGTGACATTAACCCTGTTAATGGGTGTGACGTTCACACTGTTTATGAGTGTGACGTTCTCACTGTTTATGTTTGTGACGTTCTCACTGTTTTTAGGTGTCACGTTCAAACTCTTTTTGGGTGTCACGTTCAAACTGTTTATGGGTGTGACATTCACACTGTTTATGGGTGTGACTTTCAGACTGTTTATGGGTGTGACATTCTCAATGTTTATCGGTTTAACCGTCTCACTGTTTATGGGTGTGTCACTCTCCCTGTTTTATGGTTGTGACGTTCACACTGTTTATGGGTGTGATGTTCTCACTCTTTATTGTTGTGACGTTCTCACTGTTTATGGGTGTGACATTCTCCCAGTCAATGGGTGTGACATTCTCTCTGTTTATCAGTGTGATGTTCTCACTGTTTATGGGTGTGACATTCACACTTTTTATTGGTGTGGCGTTCTCACTGTATATGGGTGTGACGTTCACACTGTTTTTGTTTGTGACGTCTCACTGTTTTTGGTTGTGACTTCTCACTGTTTATGAGTGTGACGTTCTCACTGTTTATGGGTGTGACGTTCTCACTGTTTATGGGTGTGACGTTCACACTGTTTATGGGTGTGGTGTTCTCACTGTTTATGGGTGTGACGTTCACAATGTTTATGGGTGTGACTTCTCACTGTTTATGGCTGTTACGTGCTTACTGTTTATGGGTGTGTCTTCTCACTTTTTAGGGGTGTGACATTCTCACTGTTTATGGGTGTCATGTTCACACTTGTTATGGGTGTGTCATTCACACTTTATGGGTGTGACTTCTCACTGTTTATGGGTGTGACGTTCACACTGTTTTTGGTTGTGACTTCTCAGTGGTTTTGTTTGTTATGTTGTCACTGTTAATGGATGTGACTTTCTCACTGTTTATGTGTGTGATGTTCACACTGTTTTTGGTTGTGATGTTCATACTGTTTTTGGGTTTGATGTTGACACTGCTTATGGTTGTGACATTCTCATTGTTTATCGGTGTGATGTTCTCACTGTTTATGGGTGTGACGTTCAAACTGTATATGGGTGTGACGTTCACACTGTTTTTGTTGTGACTTCCCAGTATTTTTGGTTGTGACTTCTCACTGTTTATGGGTGTGACGTTATTACTGTTTATGGATGTGACGTCCTCACTGTTTATGGGTTTGACGTACACAGTGATTATGGGTGTGATTTCCTCACTGTTTACAGGTGTGACGTTCTCACTGTTTATGGGTGTGAAGTTCACACTGTTTTTGAGTGTGATGTTCATGTTGTTTTTGGGTGTGATGTTGACACTGCTTATGGTTGTGACATTCTCACTGTTTATCGGTGTGATGTTCTCACTGTTGATGGGTGTGATGTTCACATTGTTTTTGGTTGTGACTTCTCACTGTTTTTAGTTGTGACTTCTCACTGTTTATGGGTGTGACGTTCTTACTGTTTATGGGTGTGACGTTCTCACTGTTTATGGGTTTGACGTTCACACTGTTTATGGGTGTGATTTCCTCACTGTTTATGTGTGTGACATTCACCCTGTTTTTGAGTTTGATGTTCACACTGTTTTTGGTTCTGATGTTGACACTGTTTATGGGTGTGATGTTCACAATGTTTATGGGTGTGACATTAACCCTGTTAATGGGTGTGACGTTCACACTGTTTATGGGTGTGACGTTCTCACTGTTTATGTTTGTGACGTTCTCACTGTTTTTGGGTGTCACGTTCAAACTCTTTTTGGGTGTCACGTTCAAACTGTTTATGGGTGTGACATTCACACTGTTTATGGGTGTGACTTTCAGACTGTTTATGGGTGTGACTTTCTCAATGTTTATCGGTTTAACCGTCTCACTGTTTATGGGTGTGTCACTCTCCCTGTTTTATGGTTGTGACGTTCACACTGTTTATGGGTGTGATGTTCTCACTCTTTATTGTTGTGACGTTCTCACTGTTTATGGGTGTGACATTCTCCCAGTCAATGGGTGTGACATTCTCTCTGTTTATCGGTGTGATGTTCTCACTGTTTATGGGTGTGACATTCACACTTTTTATTGGTGTGGCGTTCTCACTGTATATGGGTGTGACGTTCACACTGTTTTTGTTTGTGACGTCTCACTGTTTTTGGTTGTGACTTCTCACTGTTTATGAGTGTGACGTTCTCACTGTTTATGGGTGTGACGTTCTCACTGTTTATGGGTGTGACGTTCACACTGTTTATGGGTGTGACATTCACACTGTTTATGGGTGTGACGTTCTCACTGTTTATGGGTGTGACATTCACACTGTTTATGGGTGTGACGTTCTCACTGTTTATCAGTGTGACATTCTCACTGTTTATGGGTTTGACGTTCACACTTTATGGGTGTGACGTTCTCACAGTTTATGGGTGTGGCATTCACATTGTTTATGGGTGTGACGTTTTCACTGTTTATGGGTGTGATGTTCACACTGTTTATGGGTGTGATGTTCATACTGTTTTTGGGTGTGACTTTCTCACTGTTTATGGGTGTGACGTTCACACTATTTTTGGGTGTGATGTTCACACTGTTTATGGGTGTGATGTTCATAATGTTTTTGGGTGTGACATTCACACTGTTTATGGGTGTGACGTTCACACTGTTTATGGGTGTGTCGTTCACACTCTTTATTGGTTTAACCGTCTCACTGTTTATGGGTGTGTCGTTCACACTCTTTATGGGTCTGAAGTTCTCACTGCTCATGGGTTTGATGTTCTCACTGTTTATGGGTGTGACATTCTTACTGTTTATCGGTGAGATGTTCTCACTGTTCATGGTTGTGACGTTCTCACTCTTTATGGATGTGAAGTTCACACTGTTTTTGGTTGTGACTTCTCACTTTTTTGGTTCTGATGTTCCCACTGTTTATGGGAGTGATGTTCTCACTGTTTTTGGGTGTGACGTTCACACTATTTATGGGTGTGACGTTCTCACTGTTTATGTGTGTGACGTTCTCACTGTTTTTGTGTGTGAGGTTCACAATGTTTTTGGGTGTGAGGTTCACACTGTTCATGGGTGTGACATTCACACTGTTTATGGGTGTGACGTTCACACTGTTTATGGGTGTGACATTCTCACTGTTTATGTGTGACGTTCACACTGTTTTTGGGTGTGAGGTTCACACTGTTTATGGGTGTGACATTCACACTGTTTATGGGTGTGACGTTCACACTGTTTGTGGGTGTGACGTTCTCAATGTTCATCAGTTTAACCGTCTCACTGTTTATGGGTGTGTCATTCTCCCTGTTTTATTGGTGTGACGTTCCTACTGTTTATGGGTCTGACGTTCTCACTCTTTATGGGTGTGACGTTCTCCCAGTTTATGGGTGTGACATTCTCACTGTTTATGGCTGTGACATTCACACTGTTTATGGGTGTGATATTCTCACTGTTTATCGGTGTGACGTTCTCACTGTTTATGGGTGTGACGTTCACACTGTTTATGGGTGTGACGTTCACACTGTTTATGGGTGTGGCATTCTCTCTGTATATGTGTGTGACTTTCTCTCTGCTTTTGGTAGTGACTTCTCACTGCTTTTGGTTGTGACTTCTCACTGTTTATGGATGTGATGTTCTCACTGTTTATGGGTGTGACGTTCTCACTGTTTATTGGTGTGACGTCCACACTGTTTTTGGGTGTAATGTTCATACTGTTTTTGGGTGTGACGTTCTCACTGTTTATGGATGTGATGTTCACACTGTTTATGGGTGTGACGTTCTCACTGTTTATGGGTGTGACGTTCACACTGTTTTTGGGTGTGATGTTCACACTGTTTTTGGGTGTGATGTTCACACTGTTTATGGGTGTGACATTCACTCTGTTTATGGGAGTGACGTTCACACTCTTTATGGGTGTGACGTTCTCACTCTTTATTGGTTTAACCGTCTCACTGTTTATGGGTGTGTCACTCTCCCTGTTTTATGGTTGTGACGTTCACACTGTTTATGGGTGTGATGTTCTCACTCTTTATTGTTGTGACGTTCTCACTGTTTATGGGTGTGACATTCTCCCAGTCAATGGGTGTGACATTCTCTCTGTTTATCGGTGTGATGTTCTCACTGTTTATGGGTGTGACATTCACACTTTTTATTGGTGTGGCGTTCTCACTGTATATGGGTGTGACGTTCACACTGTTTTTGTTTGTGACGTCTCTACTGTTTTTGGTTGTGACTTCTCACTGTTTATGAGTGTGACGTTCTCACTGTTTATGGGTGTGACGTTCTCACTGTTTATGGGTGTGACGTTCACACTGTTTATGGGTGTGGTGTTCTCACTGTTTATGGGTGTGACGTTCACAATGTTTATGGGTGTGACTTCTCACTGTTTATGGCTGTTACGTGCTTACTGTTTATGGGTGTGTCTTCTCACTTTTTAGGGGTGTGACATTCTCACTGTTTATGGGTGTCATGTTCACACTTGTTATGGGTGTGTCATTCACACTTTATGGGTGTGACTTCTCACTGTTTATGGGTGTGACGTTCACACTGTTTTTGGTTGTGACTTCTCAGTGGTTTTGTTTGTTATGTTGTCACTGTTAATGGATGTGACTTTCTCACTGTTTATGTGTGTGATGTTCACACTGTTTTTGGTTGTGATGTTCATACTGTTTTTGGGTTTGATGTTGACACTGCTTATGGTTGTGACATTCTCATTGTTTATCGGTGTGATGTTCTCACTGTTTATGGGTGTGACGTTCAAACTGTATATGGGTGTGACGTTCACACTGTTTTTGTTGTGACTTCCCAGTATTTTTGGTTGTGACTTCTCACTGTTTATGGGTGTGACGTTATTACTGTTTATGGATGTGACGTCCTCACTGTTTATGGGTTTGACGTACACAGTGATTATGGGTGTGATTTCCTCACTGTTTACGGGTGTGACGTTCTCACTGTTTATGGGTGTGAAGTTCACACTGTTTTTGAGTGTGATGTTCATGTTGTTTTTGGGTGTGATGTTGACACTGCTTATGGTTGTGACATTCTCACTGTTTATCGGTGTGATGTTCTCACTGTTGATGGGTGTGATGTTCACATTGTTTTTGGTTGTGACTTCTCACTGTTTTTGGGTGTGACGTTCTCACTGTTTATGGGTGTGATGTTCATAATGTTTTTGGGTGTGACATTCACACTGTTTATGGGTGTGACGTTCACACTGTTTATGGGTGTGTCGTTCACACTCTTTATTGGTTTAACCGTCTCACTGTTTATGGGTGTGTCGTTCACACTCTTTATGGGTCTGAAGTTCTCACTGCTCATGGGTTTGATGTTCTCACTGTTTATGGGTGTGACATTCTTACTGTTTATCGGTGAGATGTTCTCATTGTTCATGGTTGTGACGTTCTCACTCTTTATGGATGTGAAGTTCACACTGTTTTTGGTTGTGACTTCTCACTTTTTTGGTTCTGATGTTCCCACTGTTTATGGGAGTGATGTTCTCACTGTTTTTGGGTGTGACGTTCACACAATTTATGGGTGTGACGTTCTCACTGTTTATGTGTGTGACGTTCTCACTGTTTTTGTGTGTGAGGTTCACAATGTTTTTGGGTATGAGGTTCACACTGTTCATGGGTGTGACATTCACACTGTTTATGGGTGTGACGTTCACACTGTTTATGGGTGTGACATTCTCACTGTTTATGTGAGACGTTCACACTGTTTTTGGGTGTGAGGTTCACACTGTTTATGGGTGTGACATTCACACTGTTTATGGGTGTGACGTTCACACTGTTTATGGGTGTGATTTCCTCACTGTTTATGGGTGTGACATTCACCCTGTTTTTGAGTTTGATGTTCACACTGTTTTTGGTTCTGATGTTGACACTGTTTATGGGTGTGATGTTCACAATGTTTATGGGTGTGACATTAACCCTGTTAATGGGTGTGACGTTCACACTGTTTATGGGTGTGACGTTCTCACTGTTTATGTTTGTGACGTTCTCACTGTTTTTGGGTGTCACGTTCAAACTCTTTTTGGGTGTCACGTTCAAACTGTTTATGGGTGTGACATTCACACTGTTTTTGGGTGTGACATTCTCAATGTTTATCGGTTTAACCGTCTCACTGTTTATGGGTGTGTCACTCTCCCTGTTTTATGGTTGTGACGTTCACACTGTTTATGGGTGTGATGTTCTCACTCTTTATTGTTGTGACGTTCTCACTGTTTATGGGTGTGACATTCTCCCAGTCAATGGGTGTGACATTCTCTCTGTTTATCGGTGTGATGTTCTCACTGTTTATGGGTGTGACATTCACACTTTTTATTGGTGTGGCGTTCTCACTGTATATGGGTGTGACGTTCACACTGTTTTTGTTTGTGACGTCTCACTGTTTTTGGTTGTGACTTCTCACTGTTTATGAGTGTGACGTTCTCACTGTTTATGGGTGTGACGTTCTCACTGTTTATGGGTGTGACGTTCACACTGTTTATGGGTGTGACATTCACACTGTTTATGGGTGTGACGTTCTCACTGTTTATGGGTGTGACATTCACACTGTTTATGGGTGTGACGTTCTCACTGTTTATCAGTGTGACATTCTCACTGTTTATGGGTTTGACGTTCACACTGTTTATGGGTGTGACGTTCTCACAGTTTATGGGTGTGGCATTCACATTGTTTATGGGTGTGACGTTTTCACTGTTTATGGGTGTGATGTTCACACTGTTTATGGGTGTGATGTTCATACTGTTTTTGGGTGTGACGTTCTCACTGTTTATGGGTGTGACGTTCACACTATTTTTGGGTGTGATGTTCACACTGTTTATGGGTGTGATGTTCATAATGTTTTTGGGTGTGACATTCACACTGTTTATGGGTGTGACGTTCACACTGTTTATGGGTGTGTCGTTCACACTCTTTATTGGTTTAAACCGTCTCACTGTTTATGGGTGTGTCGTTCACACTCTTTATGGGTCTGAAGTTCTCACTGCTCATGGGTTTGATGTTCTCACTGTTTATGGGTGTGACATTCTTACTGTTTATCGGTGAGATGTTCTCACTGTTCATGGTTGTGACGTTCTCACTCTTTATGGATGTGAAGTTCACACTGTTTTTGGTTGTGACTTCTCACTTTTTTGGTTCTGATGTTCCCACTGTTTATGGGAGTGATGTTCTCACTGTTTTTGGGTGTGACGTTCACACTATTTATGGGTGTGACGTTCTCACTGTTTATGTGTGTGACGTTCTCACTGTTTTTGTGTGTGAGGTTCACAATGTTTTTGGGTGTGAGGTTCACACTGTTCATGGGTGTGACATTCACACTGTTTATGGGTGTGACGTTCACACTGTTTATGGGTGTGACATTCTCACTGTTTATGTGTGACGTTCACACTGTTTTTGGGTGTGAGGTTCACACTGTTTATGGGTGTGACATTCACACTGTTTATGGGTGTGACGTTCACACTGTTTGTGGGTGTGACGTTCTCAATGTTCATCAGTTTAACCGTCTCACTGTTTATGGGTGTGTCATTCTCCCTGTTTTATTGGTGTGACGTTCCTACTGTTTATGGGTCTGACGTTCTCACTCTTTATGGGTGTGACGTTCTCCCAGTTTATGGGTGTGACATTCTCACTGTTTATGGCTGTGACATTCACACTGTTTATGGGTGTGATATTCTCACTGTTTATCGGTGTGACGTTCTCACTGTTTATGGGTGTGACGTTCACACTGTTTATGGGTGTGGCATTCTCTCTGTATATGGGTGTGACTTTCTCTCTGCTTTTGGTAGTGACTTCTCACTGCTTTTGGTTGTGACTTCTCACTGTTTATGGATGTGATGTTCTCACTGTTTATGGGTGTGACGTTCTCACTGTTTATTGGTGTGACGTCCACACTGTTTTTGGGTGTAATGTTCATACTGTTTTTGGGTGTGACGTTCTCACTGTTTATGGATGTGATGTTCACACTGTTTATGGGTGTGACGTTCTCACTGTTTATGGGTGTGACGTTCACACTGTTTTTGGGTGTGATGTTCACACTGTTTTTGGGTGTGATGTTCACACTGTTTATGGGTGTGACATTCACTCTGTTTATGGGAGTGACGTTCACACTCTTTATGGGTGTGACGTTCTCACTCTTTATTGGTTTAACCGTCTCACTGTTTATGGGTGTGTCGTTCACACTGTTTATGGGTATGAAGTTCTCACTGTTCATGGGTTTGATGTTCTCACTGTTTATGGGTGTAACATTCTTACTGTTTATCGGTGAGACGTTCTCACTGTTCATGGTTGTGACGTTCTCACTCTTTATGGATGTGAATTTCACACTGTTTTTGGTTGTGACTTCTCACTTTTTTGGTTCTGATGTTCCCACTGTTTATGGGTGTGATGTTCTCACTGTTTATGGTTGTGACGGTCACACTGTTTTTGGTTGTGACGTTCACACTGTTTATGGGCGTGACGTTCTCAATGTTTTTGTGTGTGACGTTCTCACTGTTTTTGGGTGTGACATTCACACTGTTTATGGGTGTGACGTTCACACTGTTTATGGGTGTGACGTTCTCACTGTTTATGTGTGTGACGTTCTCACTGTTTTTGGGTGTGACGTTCACACTGTTTTTGGGTGTGAGGTTCACACTGCTTATGGGTGTGACTTTCACACTGTTTATGGGTGTGACGTTCACACTGTTTGTGGTTGTGACATTCTCAATGTTCATCAGTTTAACCATCTCACTGTTTATGGTTGTGTCACTCTCCCTGTTTTATTGGTGTGACGTTCCTACTGTTTATGGGTCTGACGTTCTCACTCTTTATGAGTGTGACGTTCTCTCAGTTTATGGGTGTGACATTCTCACTGTTTGTGGCTGTGACATTCACACTGTTTATGGGTGTGATATTCTCACTGTTTGTGGGTGTGATTTTCACACTGTTTATGGGTGTGACGTTCTCAATGTTCATCAGTTTAACCATCTCACTGTTTATGGTTGTGTCACTCTCCCTGTTTTATTGGTGTGACGTTCCTACTGTTTATGGGTCTGACGTTCTCACTCTTTATGGGTGTGACGTTCTCTCAGTTTATGGGTGTGACATTCTCACTGTTTATGGCTTTGACGTTCACACTGTTTATGGGTGTGATATTCTCACTGTTTATCAGTGTGACGTTCTCACTGTTTATGGGGGTGACGTTCACACTGTTTATGGGTGTGGCGTTCTCTCTGTATATTTGGGTGTGACTTTCTCACTGCTTTGGTAGTGACTTCTCACTGTTTTTGGTTGTGACTTCTCACTGTTTATGGGTATGACGTTCTCACTGTTTGTGGGTGTGACGTTCTCACTTTTTATGGGTATGACTTCTCACTGTTTATGGGTGTGACAATCATACTGTTTATGGGACTGACTTCTCACTGTTTTGGGTGTGACATTCTCACTTTTTATCTGTTTAACCGTCTAACTGTTTATGAGTGTGTCGTTCACACTGTTTATGGGTTTGACTTTCACACTGTTTATGATTGTGACCTCTCACTATTTATGGGTGTGACATTCTCACTGTTTATGGGTGTGACGTTCTCACTGTTTATGGGTGTGATGTTCACACTGTTTATGGGTGTGACGTTCTCACTGTTTATGGGTGTGACGTTCACATTGTTTATGTCTGTGACGTTCTCACTGTTTTTGGGTGTGACGTTCAGACTATTTATGGGTGTGACATTCACACTGTTTTTGGGTTTGACGTTCACACTGTGGGTGTGACGTTCACACTGTTTATTGGTTTAACCGTCTCACTGTTTATGGGAGCGTCACTCTCCCTTTTTTATGGGTGTGACGTTCCTACTGTTTAGGGGTGTGATGTTCTCACTGTTTATGGTTATGACATTCTCACTGTTTATGGGTGTGATGTTCTCCCGTTTATGGGTGTGACATTCTCACTGTTTATGGGTGTGACATTCAAACTGTTTATGGGCGTGACATTCTCACTTTTTATCGGTGTCACGTTTTCACTGTTTATGGGTGTGACGTTCACACTGTTTTTGGGTGTGACGTTCACACTGTTTGTGGTTGTGACGTTCACACTGTTTATCGGTTTAACCGTCTCACTGTTTATGGGTGCGTCACTCTGCCTGTTTTATGGGTGTGAGGTTCTTACTGTTTATGGGTGTGATGTTCTCACTGTTTATGGTTATGACGTTCTCACTGTTTATGGGTGTGATGTTCTCCCGTTTATGGGTGTGACATTCTCACCGTTTATGTGTGTAACATTCAAACTGTTTATGGGTGTGACATTCTCACTGTTTATCGGTGTCACGTTCTCACTGTTTATGGGTGTGAAGTTCACACTGTTTATGGGTGTGGCGTTCTCACCGTATATTGGTTTGGCGTTCACACTGTTTTTGTGTGTGACGTTCTCACTGTTTATGGGTGTGACGTTCTCACTGTTTATGGGTGTGAAGTTCACGCTGTTTTTGAGTGTGATGTTCATGTTGTTTTTGGGTGTGATGTTGACACTGCTTATGGTTGTGACATTCTCACTGTTTATGGGTGTGACATTCAAACTGTTTATGGGCGTGACATTCTCACTTTTTATCGGTGTCACGTTTTCACTGTTTATGGGTGTGACGTTCATACTGTTTTTGGGTTGACCTTCACACTGTTTGTGGTTGTGACGTTCACACTGTTTATCGGTTTAACCGTCTCACTGTTTATGGGTGCGTCACTCTGCCTGTTTTATGGGTGTGAGGTTCCTACTGTTTATGGGTGTGATGTTCTCACTGTTTATGGTTATGACGTTCTCACTGTTTATGGGTGTGATGTTCTCCCGTTTATGGGTGTGACATTCTCACCGTTTATGAGTGTGACATTCAAACTGTTTATGGGTGTGACATTCTCACTGTTTATCGGTGTCACGTTCTCACTGTTTATGGGTGTGAAGTTCACACTGTTTATGGGTGTGGCGTTCTCACTGTATATTGGTTTGACGTTCACAATGTTTTTGGTTGTGACTTCTCACTGTTTTTGGGTGTGACGTTCACACTGTTTTTGTGTGTGACGTTCTCACTGTTTATGGGTGTGACGTTCTCACTGTTTATGGGTGTGACATTCACCCTGTTTTTGAGTTTGATGTTCACACTGTTTTTGGTTCTGATGTTGACACTGTTTATGGGTGTGATGTTCACAATGTTTATGGGTGTGACATTAACCCTGTTAATGGGTGTGACGTTCACACTGTTTATGGGTGTGACGTTCTCACTGTTTATGTTTGTGACGTTCTCACTGTTTTTGGGTGTCACGTTCAAACTCTTTTTGGGTGTCACGTTCAAACTGTTTATGGGTGTGACATTCACACTGTTTATGGGTGTGACTTTCAGACTGTTTATGGGTGTGACATTCTCAATGTTTATCGGTTTAACCGTCTCACTGTTTATGGGTGTGTCACTCTCCCTGTTTTATGGTTGTGACGTTCACACTGTTTATGGGTGTGATGTTCTCACTCTTTATTGTTGTGACGTTCTCACTGTTTATGGGTGTGACATTCTCCCAGTCAATGGGTGTGACATTCTCTCTGTTTATCGGTGTGATGTTCTCACTGTTTATGGGTGTGACATTCACACTTTTTATTGGTGTGGCGTTCTCACTGTATATGGGTGTGACGTTCACACTGTTTTTGTTTGTGACGTCTCACTGTTTTTGGTTGTGACTTCTCACTGTTTATGAGTGTGACGTTCTCACTGTTTATGGGTGTGACGTTCTCACTGTTTATGGGTGTGACGTTCACACTGTTTATGGGTGTGGTGTTCTCACTGTTTATGGGTGTGACGTTCACAATGTTTATGGGTGTGACTTCTCACTGTTTATGGCTGTTACGTGCTTACTGTTTATGGGTGTGTCTTCTCACTTTTTAGGGGTGTGACATTCTCACTGTTTATGGGTGTCATGTTCACACTTGTTATGGGTGTATCATTCACACTTTATGGGTGTGACTTCTCACTGTTTATGGGTGTGACGTTCACACTGTTTTTGGTTGTGACTTCTCAGTGGTTTTGTTTGTTATGTTGTCACTGTTAATGGATGTGACTTTCTCACTGTTTATGTGTGTGATGTTCACACTGTTTTTGGGTTTGATGTTGACACTGCTTATGGTTGTGACATTCTCATTGTTTATCGGTGTGATGTTCTCACTGTTTATGGGTGTGACGTTCAAACTGTATATGGGTGTGACGTTCACACTGTTTTTGTTGTGGCTTCCCAGTATTTTTGGTTGTGACTTCTCACTGTTTATGGGTGTGACGTTATTACTGTTTATGGGTGTGACGTCCTCACTGTTTATGGGTTTGACGTACACAGTGATTATGGGTGTGATTTCCTCACTGTTTACGGGTGTGACGTTCCCACTGTTTATGGGTGTGAAGTTCACACTGTTTTTGAGTGTGATGTTCATGTTGTTTTTGGGTGTGATGTTGACACTGCTTATGGTTGTGACATTCTCACTGTTTATCGGTGTGATGTTCTCACTGTTGATGGGTGTGATGTTCACATTGTTTTTGGTTGTGACTTCTCACTGTTTTTGGTTGTGACTTCTCACTGTTTATGGGTGTGACGTTCTTACTGTTTATGGGTGTGACGTTCTCACTGTTTATGGGTTTGACGTTCACACTGTTTATGGGTGTGATTTCCTCACTGTTTATGGGTGTGACATTCACCCTGTTTTTGAGTTTGATGTTCACACTGTTTTTGGTTCTGATGTTGACACTGTTTATGGGTGTGATGTTCACAATGTTTATGGGTGTGACATTAACGCTGTTAATGGGTGTGACGTTCACACTGTTTATGGGTGTGACGTTCTCACTGTTTATGTTTGTGACGTTCTCACTGTTTTTGGGTGTCACGTTCAAACTCTTTTTGGGTGTCACGTTCAAACTGTTTATGGGTGTGACATTCACACTGTTTATGGGTGTGACTTTCAGACTGTTTATGGGTGTGACATTCTCAATGTTTATCGGTTTAACCGTCTCACTGTTTATGGGTGTGTCACTCTCCCTGTTTTATGGTTGTGACGTTCACACTGTTTATGGGTGTGATGTTCTCACTCTTTATTGTTGTGACGTTCTCACTGTTTATGGGTGTGACATTCTCCCAGTCAATGGGTGTGACATTCTCTCTGTTTATCGGTGTGATGTTCTCACTGTTTATGGGTGTGACATTCACACTTTTTATTGGTGTGGCGTTCTCACTGTATATGGGTGTGACGTTCACACTGTTTTTGTTTGTGACGTCTCACTGTTTTTGGTTGTGACTTCTCACTGTTTATGAGTGTGACGTTCTCACTGTTTATGGGTGTGACGTTCTCACTGTTTATGGGTGTGACGTTCACACTGTTTATGGGTTTGACATTCACACTGTTTATGGGTGTGACGTTCTCACTGTTTATGGGTGTGACATTCACACTGTTTATGGGTGTGACGTTCTCACTGTTTATCAGTGTGACATTCTCACTGTTTATGGGTTTGACGTTCACACTGTTTATGGGTGTGACGTTCTCACAGTTTATTGGTGTGGCATTCACATTGTTTATGGGTGTGACGTTTTCACTGTTTTTGGGTGTGACGTTCTCACTGTTTATGGGTGTGACGTTCACACTATTTTTGGGTGTGATGTTCACACTGTTTATGGGTGTGATGTTCATAATGTTTTTGGGTGTGACATTCACACTGTTTATGGGTGTGACGTTCACACTGTTTATGGGTGTGTCGTTCACACTCTTTATTGGTTTAACCGTCTCACTGTTTATGGGTGTGTCGTTCACACTCTTTATGGGTCTGAAGTTCTCACTGCTCATGGGTTTGATGTTCTCACTGTTTATGGGTGTGACATTCTTACTGTTTATCGGTGAGATGTTCTCACTGTTCATGGTTGTGACGTTCTCACTCTTTATGGATGTGAAGTTCACACTGTTTTTGGTTGTGACTTCTCACTTTTTTGGTTCTGATGTTCCCACTGTTTATGGGAGTGATGTTCTCACTGTTTTTGGGTGTGACGTTCACACTATTTATGGGTGTGACGTTCTCACTGTTTATGTGTGTGACGTTCTCACTGTTTTTGTGTGTGAGGTTCACAATGTTTTTGGGTGTGAGGTTCACACTGTTCATGGGTGTGACATTCACACTGTTTATGGGTGTGACGTTCACACTGTTTATGGGTGTGACATTCTCACTGTTTATGTGTGACGTTCACACTGTTTTTGGGTGTGAGGTTCACACTGTTTATGGGTGTGACATTCACACTGTTTATGGGTGTGACGTTCACACTGTTTGTGGGTGTGACGTTCTCAATGTTCATCAGTTTAACCGTCTCACTGTTTATGGGTGTGTCATTCTCCCTGTTTTATTGGTGTGACGTTCCTACTGTTTATGGGTCTGACGTTCTCACTCTTTATGGGTGTGACGTTCTCCCAGTTTATGGGTGTGACATTCTCACTGTTTATGGCTGTGACATTCACACTGTTTATGGGTGTGATATTCTCACTGTTTATCGGTGTGACGTTCTCACTGTTTATGGGTGTGACGTTCACACTGTTTATGGGTGTGACGTTCACACTGTTTATGGGTGTGGCATTCTCTCTGTATATGTGTGTGACTTTCTCTCTGCTTTTGGTAGTGACTTCTCACTGCTTTTGGTTGTGACTTCTCACTGTTTATGGATGTGATGTTCTCACTGTTTATGGGTGTGACGTTCTCACTGTTTATTGGTGTGACGTCCACACTGTTTTTGGGTGTAATGTTCATACTGTTTTTGGGTGTGACGTTCTCACTGATTATGGATGTGATGTTCACACTGTTTATGGGTGTGACGTTCTCACTGTTTATGGGTGTGACGTTCACACTGTTTTTGGGTGTGATGTTCACACTGTTTTTGGGTGTGATGTTCACACTGTTTATGGGTGTGACATTCACTCTGTTTATGGGAGTGACGTTCACACTCTTTATGGGTGTGACGTTCTCACTCTTTATTGGTTTAACCGTCTCACTGTTTATGGGTGTGTCACTCTCCCTGTTTTATGGTTGTGACGTTCACACTGTTTATGGGTGTGATGTTCTCACTCTTTATTGTTGTGACGTTCTCACTGTTTATGGGTGTGACATTCTCCCAGTCAATGGGTGTGACATTCTCTCTGTTTATCGGTGTGATGTTCTCACTGTTTATGGGTGTGACATTCACACTTTTTATTGGTGTGGCGTTCTCACTGTATATGGGTGTGACGTTCACACTGTTTTTGTTTGTGACGTCTCTACTGTTTTTGGTTGTGATTTCTCACTGTTTATGAGTGTGACGTTCTCACTGTTTATGGGTGTGACGTTCTCACTGTTTATGGGTGTGACGTTCACACTGTTTATGGGTGTGGTGTTCTCACTGTTTATGGGTGTGACGTTCACAATGTTTATGGGTGTGACTTCTCACTGTTTATGGCTGTTACGTGCTTACTGTTTATGGGTGTGTCTTCTCACTTTTTAGGGGTGTGACATTCTCACTGTTTATGGGTGTCATGTTCACACTTGTTATGGGTGTGTCATTCACACTTTATGGGTGTGACTTCTCACTGTTTATGGGTGTGACGTTCACACTGTTTTTGGTTGTGACTTCTCAGTGGTTTTGTTTGTTATGTTGTCACTGTTAATGGATGTGACTTTCTCACTGTTTATGTGTGTGATGTTCACACTGTTTTTGGTTGTGATGTTCATACTGTTTTTGGGTTTGATGTTGACACTGCTTATGGTTGTGACATTCTCATTGTTTATCGGTGTGATGTTCTCACTGTTTATGGGTGTGACGTTCAAACTGTATATGGGTGTGACGTTCACACTGTTTTTGTTGTGACTTCCCAGTATTTTTGGTTGTGACTTCTCACTGTTTATGGGTGTGACGTTATTACTGTTTATGGATGTGACGTCCTCACTGTTTATGGGTTTGACGTACACAGTGATTATGGGTGTGATTTCCTCACTGTTTACGGGTGTGACGTTCTCACTGTTTATGGGTGTGAAGTTCACACTGTTTTTGAGTGTGATGTTCATGTTGTTTTTGGGTGTGATGTTGACACTGCTTATGGTTGTGACATTCTCACTGTTTATCGGTGTGATGTTCTCACTGTTGATGGGTGTGATGTTCACATTGTTTTTGGTTGTGACTTCTCACTGTTTTTGGGTGTGACGTTCTCACTGTTTATGGGTGTGATGTTCATAATGTTTTTGGGTGTGACATTCACACTGTTTATGGGTGTGACGTTCACACTGTTTATGGGTGTGTCGTTCACACTCTTTATTGGTTTAACCGTCTCACTGTTTATGGGTGTGTCGTTCACACTCTTTATGGGTCTGAAGTTCTCACTGCTCATGGGTTTGATGTTCTCACTGTTTATGGGTGTGACATTCTTACTGTTTATCGGTGAGATGTTCTCACTGTTCATGGTTGTGACGTTCTCACTCTTTATGGATGTGAAGTTCACACTGTTTTTGGTTGTGACTTCTCACTTTTTTGGTTCTGATGTTCCCACTGTTTATGGGAGTGATGTTCTCACTGTTTTTGGGTGTGACGTTCACACAATTTATGGGTGTGACGTTCTCACTGTTTATGTGTGTGACGTTCTCACTGTTTTTGTGTGTGAGGTTCACAATGTTTTTGGGTATGAGGTTCACACTGTTCATGGGTGTGACATTCACACTGTTTATGGGTGTGACGTTCACACTGTTTATGGGTGTGACATTCTCACTGTTTATGTGTGACGTTCACACTGTTTTTGGGTGTGAGGTTCACACTGTTTATGGGTGTGACATTCACACTGTTTATGGGTGTGACGTTCACACTGTTTGTGGGTGTGATTTCCTCACTGTTTATGGGTGTGACATTCACCCTGTTTTTGAGTTTGATGTTCACACTGTTTTTGGTTCTGATGTTGACACTGTTTATGGGTGTGATGTTCACAATGTTTATGGGTGTGACATTAACCCTGTTAATGGGTGTGACGTTCACACTGTTTATGGGTGTGACGTTCTCACTGTTTATGTTTGTGACGTTCTCACTGTTTTTGGGTGTCACGTTCAAACTCTTTTTGGGTGTCACGTTCAAACTGTTTATGGGTGTGACATTCACACTGTTTATGGGTGTGACTTTCAGACTGTTTATGGGTGTGACATTCTCAATGTTTATCGGTTTAACCGTCTCACTGTTTATGGGTGTGTCACTCTCCCTGTTTTATGGTTGTGACGTTCACACTGTTTATGGGTGTGATGTTCTCACTCTTTATTGTTGTGACGTTCTCACTGTTTATGGGTGTGACATTCTCCCAGTCAATGGGTGTGACATTCTCTCTGTTTATCGGTGTGATGTTCTCACTGTTTATGGGTGTGACATTCACACTTTTTATTGGTGTGGCGTTCTCACTGTATATGGGTGTGACGTTCACACTGTTTTTGTTTGTGACGTCTCACTGTTTTTGGTTGTGACTTCTCACTGTTTATGAGTGTGACGTTCTCACTGTTTATGGGTGTGACGTTCTCACTGTTTATGGGTGTGACGTTCACACTGTTTATGGGTGTGACATTCACACTGTTTATGGGTGTGACGTTCTCACTGTTTATGGGTGTGACATTCACACTGTTTATGGGTGTGACGTTCTCACTGTTTATCAGTGTGACATTCTCACTGTTTATGGGTTTGACGTTCACACTGTTTATGGGTGTGACGTTCTCACAGTTTATGGGTGTGGCATTCACATTGTTTATGGGTGTGACGTTTTCACTGTTTATGGGTGTGATGTTCACACTGTTTATGGGTGTGATGTTCATACTGTTTTTGGGTGTGACGTTCTCACTGTTTATGGGTGTGACGTTCACACTATTTTTGGGTGTGATGTTCACACTGTTTATGGGTGTGATGTTCATAATGTTTTTGGGTGTGACATTCACACTGTTTATGGGTGTGACGTTCACACTGTTTATGGGTGTGTCGTTCACACTCTTTATTGGTTTAACCGTCTCACTGTTTATGGGTGTGTCGTTCACACTCTTTATGGGTCTGAAGTTCTCACTGCTCATGGGTTTGATGTTCTCACTGTTTATGGGTGTGACATTCTTACTGTTTATCGGTGAGATGTTCTCACTGTTCATGGTTGTGACGTTCTCACTCTTTATGGATGTGAAGTTCACACTGTTTTTGGTTGTGACTTCTCACTTTTTTGGTTCTGATGTTCCCACTGTTTATGGGAGTGATGTTCTCACTGTTTTTGGGTGTGACGTTCACACTATTTATGGGTGTGACGTTCTCACTGTTTATGTGTGTGACGTTCTCACTGTTTTTGTGTGTGAGGTTCACAATGTTTTTGGGTGTGAGGTTCACACTGTTCATGGGTGTGACATTCACACTGTTTATGGGTGTGACGTTCACACTGTTTATGGGTGTGACATTCTCACTGTTTATGTGTGACGTTCACACTGTTTTTGGGTGTGAGGTTCACACTGTTTATGGGTGTGACATTCACACTGTTTATGGGTGTGACGTTCACACTGTTTGTGGGTGTGACGTTCTCAATGTTCATCAGTTTAACCGTCTCACTGTTTATGGGTGTGTCATTCTCCCTGTTTTATTGGTGTGACGTTCCTACTGTTTATGGGTCTGACGTTCTCACTCTTTATGGGTGTGACGTTCTCCCAGTTTATGGGTGTGACATTCTCACTGTTTATGGCTGTGACATTCACACTGTTTATGGGTGTGATATTCTCACTGTTTATCGGTGTGACGTTCTCACTGTTTATGGGTGTGACGTTCACACTGTTTATGGGTGTGGCATTCTCTCTGTATATGGGTGTGACTTTCTCTCTGCTTTTGGTAGTGACTTCTCACTGCTTTTGGTTGTGACTTCTCACTGTTTATGGATGTGATGTTCTCACTGTTTATGGGTGTGACGTTCTCACTGTTTATTGGTGTGACGTCCACACTGTTTTTGGGTGTAATGTTCATACTGTTTTTGGGTGTGACGTTCTCACTGTTTATGGATGTGATGTTCACACTGTTTATGGGTGTGACGTTCTCACTGTTTATGGGTGTGACGTTCACACTGTTTTTGGGTGTGATGTTCACACTGTTTTTGGGTGTGATGTTCACACTGTTTATGGGTGTGACATTCACTCTGTTTATGGGAGTGACGTTCACACTCTTTATGGGTGTGACGTTCTCACTCTTTATTGGTTTAACCGTCTCACTGTTTATGGGTGTGTCGTTCACACTGTTTATGGGTATGAAGTTCTCACTGTTCATGGGTTTGATGTTCTCACTGTTTATGGGTGTAACATTCTTACTGTTTATCGGTGAGACGTTCTCACTGTTCATGGTTGTGACGTTCTCACTCTTTATGGATGTGAATTTCACACTGTTTTTGGTTGTGACTTCTCACTTTTTTGGTTCTGATGTTCCCACTGTTTATGGGTGTGATGTTCTCACTGTTTATGGTTGTGACGGTCACACTGTTTTTGGTTGTGACGTTCACACTGTTTATGGGCGTGACGTTCTCACTGTTTTTGTGTGTGACGTTCTCACTGTTTTTGGGTGTGACATTCACACTGTTTTTGGGTGTGAGTTTCACACTGTTTATGGGTGTGACATTCACACTATTTATGGGTGTGACGTTCACACTGTTTATGGGTGTGACGTTCTCACTGTTTATGTGTGTGACGTTCTCACTGTTTTTGGGTGTGACGTTCACACTGTTTTTGGGTGTGAGGTTCACACTGCTTATGGGTGTGACTTTCACACTGTTTATGGGTGTGACGTTCACACTGTTTGTGGTTGTGACATTCTCAATGTTCATCAGTTTAACCATCTCACTGTTTATGGTTGTGTCACTCTCCCTGTTTTATTGGTGTGACGTTCCTACTGTTTATGGGTCTGACGTTCTCACTCTTTATGAGTGTGACGTTCTCTCAGTTTATGGGTGTGACATTCTCACTGTTTGTGGCTGTGACATTCACACTGTTTATGGGTGTGATATTCTCACTGTTTATGGGTGTGATTTTCACACTGTTTATGGGTGTGACGTTCTCAATGTTCATCAGTTTAACCATCTCACTGTTTATGGTTGTGTCACTCTCCCTGTTTTATTGGTTTGACGTTCCTACTGTTTATGGGTCTGACGTTCTCACTCTTTATGGGTGTGACGTTCTCTCAGTTTATGGGTGTGACATTCTCACTGTTTATGGCTGTGACGTTCACACTGTTTATGGGTGTGATATTCTCACTGTTTATCAGTGTGACGTTCTCACTGTTTATGGGGGTGACGTTCACACTGTTTATGGGTGTGGCGTTCTCTCTGTATATTTGGGTGTGACTTTCTCACTGCTTTGGTAGTGACTTCTCACTGTTTTTGGTTGTGACTTCTCACTTTTTTGGTTCTGATGTTCCCACTGTTTATGGGGGTGATGTTCTCACTGTTTATGGTTGTGACGGTCACACTGTTTTTGGTTGTGACGTTCACACTGTTTATGGGCGTGACGTTCTCATTGTTTTTGTGTGTGACGTTCTCACTGTTTTTGGGTGTGACATTCACACTGTTTTTGGGTGTGAGTTTCACACTGTTTATGGGTGTGACATTCACACTATTTATGGGTGTGACGTTCACACTGTTTATGGGTGTGACGTTCTCACTGTTTATGTGTGTGACGTTCTCACTGTTTATGGGTGTGACATTCTCCCAGTCAATGGGTGTGACATTCTCTCTGTTTATCGGTGTGATGTTCTCACTGTTTATGGGTGTGACATTCACACTTTTTATTGGTGTGGCGTTCTCACTGTATATGGGTGTGACGTTCACACTGTTTTTGTTTGTGACGTCTCACTGTTTTTGGTTGTGACTTCTCACTGTTTATGAGTGTGACGTTCTCACTGTTTATGGGTGTGACGTTCTCACTGTTTATGGGTGTGACGTTCACACTGTTTATGGGTGTGACATTCACACTGTTTATGGGTGTGACGTTCTCACTGTTTATGGGTGTGACATTCACACTGTTTATGGGTGTGACGTTCTCACTGTTTATCAGTGTGACATTCTCACTGTTTATGGGTTTGACGTTCACACTGTTTATGGGTGTGACGTTCTCACAGTTTATGGGTGTGGCATTCACATTGTTTATGGGTGTGACGTTTTCACTGTTTATGGGTGTGATGTTCACACTGTTTATGGGTGTGATGTTCATACTGTTTTTGGGTGTGACGTTCTCACTGTTTATGGGTGTGACGTTCACACTATTTTTGGGTGTGATGTTCACACTGTTTATGGGTGTGATGTTCATAATGTTTTTGGGTGTGACATTCACACTGTTTATGGGTGTGACGTTCACACTGTTTATGGGTGTGTCGTTCACACTCTTTATTGGTTTAACCGTCTCACTGTTTATGGGTGTGTCGTTCACACTCTTTATGGGTCTGAAGTTCTCACTGCTCATGGGTTTGATGTTCTCACTGTTTATGGGTGTGACATTCTTACTGTTTATCGGTGAGATGTTCTCACTGTTCATGGTTGTGACGTTCTCACTCTTTATGGATGTGAAGTTCACACTGTTTTTGGTTGTGACTTCTCACTTTTTTGGTTCTGATGTTCCCACTGTTTATGGGAGTGATGTTCTCACTGTTTTTGGGTGTGACGTTCACACTATTTATGGGTGTGACGTTCTCACTGTTTATGTGTGTGACGTTCTCACTGTTTTTGTGTGTGAGGTTCACAATGTTTTTGGGTGTGAGGTTCACACTGTTCATGGGTGTGACATTCACACTGTTTATGGGTGTGACGTTCACACTGTTTATGGGTGTGACATTCTCACTGTTTATGTGTGACGTTCACACTGTTTTTGGGTGTGAGGTTCACACTGTTTATGGGTGTGACATTCACACTGTTTATGGGTGTGACGTTCACACTGTTTGTGGGTGTGACGTTCTCAATGTTCATCAGTTTAACCGTCTCACTGTTTATGGGTGTGTCATTCTCCCTGTTTTATTGGTGTGACGTTCCTACTGTTTATGGGTCTGACGTTCTCACTCTTTATGGGTGTGACGTTCTCCCAGTTTATGGGTGTGACATTCTCACTGTTTATGGCTGTGACATTCACACTGTTTATGGGTGTGATATTCTCACTGTTTATCGGTGTGACGTTCTCACTGTTTATGGGTGTGACGTTCACACTGTTTATGGGTGTGGCATTCTCTCTGTATATGGGTGTGACTTTCTCTCTGCTTTTGGTAGTGACTTCTCACTGCTT
Source organism: Carcharodon carcharias (assembly GCF_017639515.1). NCBI lineage: Eukaryota > Metazoa > Chordata > Chondrichthyes > Lamniformes > Lamnidae > Carcharodon > Carcharodon carcharias. The sequence continues at coordinate 819,319 of NW_024470545.1, forward strand.
TTGGTTGTGACTTCTCACTGTTTATGGATGTGATGTTCTCACTGTTTATGGGTGTGACGTTCTCACTGTTTATTGGTGTGACGTCCACACTGTTTTTGGGTGTAATGTTCATACTGTTTTTGGGTGTGACGTTCTCACTGTTTATGGATGTGATGTTCACACTGTTTATGGGTGTGACGTTCTCACTGTTTATGGGTGTGACGTTCACACTGTTTTTGGGTGTGATGTTCACACTGTTTTTGGGTGTGATGTTCACACTGTTTATGGGTGTGACATTCACTCTGTTTATGGGAGTGACGTTCACACTCTTTATGGGTGTGACGTTCTCACTCTTTATTGGTTTAACCGTCTCACTGTTTATGGGTGTGTCGTTCACACTGTTTATGGGTATGAAGTTCTCACTGTTCATGGGTTTGATGTTCTCACTGTTTATGGGTGTAACATTCTTACTGTTTATCGGTGAGACGTTCTCACTGTTCATGGTTGTGACGTTCTCACTCTTTATGGATGTGAATTTCACACTGTTTTTGGTTGTGACTTCTCACTTTTTTGGTTCTGATGTTCCCACTGTTTATGGGAGTGATGTTCTCACTGTTTATGGTTGTGACGGTCACACTGTTTTTGGTTGTGACGTTCACACTGTTTATGGGCGTGACGTTCTCACTGTTTTTGTGTGTGACGTTCTCACTGTTTTTGGGTGTGACATTCACACTGTTTTTGGGTGTGAGTTTCACACTGTTTATGGGTGTGACATTCACACTATTTATGGGTGTGACGTTCACACTGTTTATGGGTGTGACGTTCTCACTGTTTATGTGTGTGACGTTCTCACTGTTTTTGGGTGTGACGTTCACACTGTTTTTGGGTGTGAGGTTCACACTGCTTATGGGTGTGACTTTCACACTGTTTATGGGTGTGACGTTCACACTGTTTGTGGTTGTGACATTCTCAATGTTCATCAGTTTAACCATCTCACTGTTTATGGTTGTGTCACTCTCCCTGTTTTATTGGTGTGACGTTCCTACTGTTTATGGGTCTGACGTTCTCACTCTTTATGAGTGTGACGTTCTCTCAGTTTATGGGTGTGACATTCTCACTGTTTGTGGCTGTGACATTCACACTGTTTATGGGTGTGATATTCTCACTGTTTATGGGTGTGATTTTCACACTGTTTATGGGTGTGACGTTCTCAATGTTCATCAGTTTAACCATCTCACTGTTTATGGTTGTGTCACTCTCCCTGTTTTATTGGTTTGACGTTCCTACTGTTTATGGGTCTGACGTTCTCACTCTTTATGGGTGTGACGTTCTCTCAGTTTATGGGTGTGACATTCTCACTGTTTATGGCTGTGACGTTCACACTGTTTATGGGTGTGATATTCTCACTGTTTATCAGTGTGACGTTCTCACTGTTTATGGGGGTGACGTTCACACTGTTTATGGGTGTGGCATTCTCTCTGTATATTTGGGTGTGACTTTCTCACTGCTTTGGTAGTGACTTCTCACTGTTTTTGGTTGTGACTTCTCACTGTTTATGGGTATGACGTTCTCACTGTTTGTGGGTGTGACGTTCTCACTTTTTATGGGTATGACTTCTCACTGTTTATGGGTGTGACAATCATACTGTTTATGGGACTGACTTCTCACTGTTTTGGGTGTGACATTCTCACTTTTTATCTGTTTAACCGTCTAACTGTTTATGAGTGTGTCGTTCACACTGTTTATGGGTTTGACTTTCACACTGTTTATGATTGTGACCTCTCACTATTTATGGGTGTGACATTCTCACTGTTTATGGGTGTGACGTTCTCACAGTTTATGGGTGTGGCATTCACACTGTTTATGGGTATGACGTTCTCACTGTTTATGGGTGTGATGTTCACACTGTTTATGGGTGTGATGTTCATACTGTTTTTGGGTGTGACGTTCTCACTGTTTATGGGTGTGAAGTTCACACTGTTTTTGGGTGTGATGTTCACACTCTTTTTGAGTGTGATGTTCACACTGTTTATGGGTGTGACATTCACACTGTTTATGGGTGTGGCGTTCACACTGTTTATGGGTGTGTCGTTCACACTCTTTATTGGTTTAACCGTCTCACTGTTTATGGGTGTGTCGTTCACACTGTTTATGGGTTTGATGTTCTCACTGCTCATGGGTTTGATGTTCTCACTTTTTATGGGTTTGACATTCTTACTGTTTATCGGTGAGATGTTCTCACTGTTCATGGTTGTGACATTCTCACTCTTTATGGATGTGAAGTTCACACTGCTTTTCGTTGTGACTTCTCACTTTTTTGGTTCTGATGTTCCCACTGTTTACGGTTGTGACGTTCACACTGTTTTTGGGTGTGACGTTCACACTATTTATGGATGTGATGTTCTCACTGTTTATGTGTGTGACGTTCTCACTGTTTTTGGGTGTGACATTCGCACTGTTTTTGTGTGTGAGGTTCACACTGTTTATGGGTGTGACGTTCACACTGTTTATGGGTGTAACATTCTCACTTTTTATGTGTTTGACGTTCTCACTGTTTTTGGGTGTGACGTTCACACTGTTTATGGGTGTGACGCTCACACTGTTTGTGGGTGTGACGTTCTCACTTTTTATGGGTATGACTTCTCACTGTTTATGGGTGTGACAATCATACTGTTTATGGGACTGACTTCTCACTGTTTTGGGTGTGACATTCTCACTTTTTATCTGTTTAACCGTCTAACTGTTTATGAGTGTGTCGTTCACACTGTTTATGGGTTTGACTTTCACACTGTTTATGATTGTGACCTCTCACTATTTATGGGTGTGACATTCTCACTGTTTATGGGTGTGACGTTCTCACAGTTTATGGGTGTGGCATTCACACTGTTTATGGGTATGACGTTCTCACTGTTTATGGGTGTGATGTTCACACTGTTTATGGGTGTGATGTTCATACTGTTTTTGGGTGTGACGTTCTCACTGTTTATGGGTGTGAAGTTCACACTGTTTTTGGGTGTGATGTTCACACTCTTTTTGAGTGTGATGTTCACACTGTTTATGGGTGTGACATTCACACTGTTTATGGGTGTGGCGTTCACACTGTTTATGGGTGTGTCGTTCACACTCTTTATTGGTTTAACCGTCTCACTGTTTATGGGTGTGTCGTTCACACTGTTTATGGGTTTGATGTTCTCACTGCTCATGGGTTTGATGTTCTCACTTTTTATGGGTTTGACATTCTTACTGTTTATCGGTGAGATGTTCTCACTGTTCATGGTTGTGACATTCTCACTCTTTATGGATGTGAAGTTCACACTGCTTTTCGTTGTGACTTCTCACTTTTTTGGTTCTGATGTTCCCACTGTTTACGGTTGTGACGTTCACACTGTTTTTGGGTGTGACGTTCACACTATTTATGGATGTGATGTTCTCACTGTTTATGTGTGTGACGTTCTCACTGTTTTTGGGTGTGACATTCGCACTGTTTTTGTGTGTGAGGTTCACACTGTTTATGGGTGTGACGTTCACACTGTTTATGGGTGTAACATTCTCACTTTTTATGTGTTTGACGTTCTCACTGTTTTTGGGTGTGACGTTCACACTGTTTATGGGTGTGACGCTCACACTGTTTGTGGGTGTGACGTTCTCTATATTCATCAGTTTAACCGTCTCACTATTTATGGGTGTGTCACTCTCCCTGTTTTATTGGTGTGACGTTCCTAATGTTTATGGGTCTGACGTTCTCACTCTTTATGGGTGTGACGTTCTCCCAGTTTATGGGTGTGACATTCTCACTGTTTATGGCTGTGACATTCACACTGTTTATGGGTGTGATATTCTCACTGTTTATCGGTGTGACGTTCTCACTGTTAATGGGTGTGATGTTCACACTGTTTATGGGTGTGGCGTTCTCTCTTTATATGGGTTTGACTTTCTCACTGGTATTGGTAGTGACTTCTCACTGCTTTTGGTTGTGACTTCTCACTGTTTATGGGTATGACGTTCTCATTGTTCATGGGTGAGACGTTCTCACTTTTTATGGGTATGACTTCTCACTGTTTTGGGTGTGAAATTCTCACTGTTTATCGGTTTAACCGTCTAACTGTTTATGGGTGTGTCGTTCACACTGTTAATGGGCTGACGTTCTCACTGTTTATGGGTTTGACATTCTCACTGTTTATGGGTGTGACATTCTCACTGTTTATCGGTATGACGTTCTCACTGTTCATGTTTGTGACGTTCTCACTGTTTATGGGTGTGACGTTCACACTCATTATGAGTGTGACTTCTTATTGTTTATGGGTGTGACGTTCACATTGCTTATGGGTGTGACTTCTCATTGTTTTTGGGTGTGAGGTTCTCAATGTTTACGGGTGTGATGTTCACACTGTTTATGGGTGTGACCTTCACACTCTTAATGGTTGTGACCTTCACACTGTTTTTGGATATGACGTTCTCACTGTTTATGGGTGTGACATTCAAACTGTTTATGGGTGTGACTTCTCACTGTTTATGTGTGTGACGTTCACACTGTTTATGAGTGTGACCTCTCATTGTTTATGGGTGTTACATTCTCACTTATTATCGGTGTGCCATCTCACTATTTATGGGTGTGACTTTAACTGTTTATGGGTGTGACGTTTTCACTGTTTTTGGGTGTGGCATTCACACTGTTTATGGGTGTGACGTTCTCAATGTTCATGGGTGTAATGTTCACCCTGTTTTTGGGTGTGATGATCATACTGTTTTTGGGTGTGATGTTCACACTATTTATGGATGTGATGTTCACACTGTTTATGGGTGTGACGTTATCACTGTTTATGGGTGTAACGTTCTCACTGTTTATGTGGGTGACGTTCACACTGTTTTTGGGTGTGATGTTCACCCTGTTTATAGGTTTGACGTTCACACTGTTTAAGGGTGTGACGTTCTCACTGTTTATGAGTGTGATGTTCACACTATTTATGGGTCTGACGTTCACACTGTTCATGGGTGTGAAGTTCACATTGTTTTTGGGACTGACTTCTCATTGTTTATGGGTGTGACGTTCACACTCATTATGGGTGTGACTTCTCATTGTTTATGGGTGTGACGTGCGCACTGCTTATGGGTGTGACTTCCCATTGTGTATGGGTGTGATGTTCTCATTGTTTACGGGTGTGACGTTCACACTGATTATGGGTGTGACATTCACACTGTTAATGGGTGTGACGTTCACACTGTTTTTGGATGTGACGTTCACACTGTTTTTGGTTGTGACTTCTCAGTGGTTTTGTTTGTTATGTTCTCACTGTTAATGGATGTGACTTTCTCACTGTTTATGTGTGTGGTGTTCACACTGTTTTTGGTTGTGATGTTCATACTGTTTTTGGGTGTGATGTTGACACTGCTTATGGTTGTGACATTCTCACTGTTTATCGGTGTGATGTTCTCACTGTTTATGGGTGTGACGTTCAAACTGTATATGAGTGTGACGTTCACACTGTTTTTGTTGTGACTTCCCAGTATTTTTGGTTGTGACTTCTCACTGTTTATGGGTGTGACGTTCTTACTGTTTATGGGTGTGACGTTCTCACTGTTTATGGGTTTGGCGTTCACACTGATTATGGGTGTGATTTCCTCACTGTTTATGGGTGTGACGTTCACCCTGTTTTTGAGTTTGATGTTCACACTGTTTTTGGTTCTGATGTTGACACTGTTTATGGGTGTGATGTTCACACTGTTTATGGGTGTGAAATTCACCCTGTTAATGGGTGTGACGTTCACACTGTTTATGGTTGTGACGTTCTCACTGTTTATGTGTGTGACGTTCTCACTGTTTTTGGGTGTCACGTTCAAACTCTTTTTGGGTGTCACGTTCACACTGTTTATGGGTGTGACATTCACACTGTTTATGGGTGTGACTTTCAGACTGTTTATGGGTGTGACATTCTCAATGTTTATCGGTTTAACCGTCTCACTGTTTATGGGTGTGACATTCTCACTGTTTATGGGTGTGACGTTCTCACTGTTTATGCGTGTGACTTCTCACTGTTTATGGGTGTGAAATTCTCACTGTTAATGGGTGTGACATTCACACTATTTATGGGTGTGACTTCTCACTATTTATGGGTGTACTGTTCACACTGTTTATGGGTGTGAACTCTCACTGTTTATGGATATGACATTCTCACTGATTATCGGGGTGCCTTCTCTCTGTTTATGGGTCTGACTTCTCACTGTTTTTGGATGTGTCATTCTCACTGTTTATGGGTCTGTAGTTCACACTGTTTATGGGTGTGACATTTGCACTGTTTATGGGTGTGACTTTCACACTGTTTTTGGGTGTGATGTTCACAGTATTTATGGTTGTGATGTTCACACTGTTTATGGGAGTGATGTTCTCACTGTTTATTGGTGTTATGTTCTCACTGTTTAGGTATGTAATGTTCTCACTGTTTATGGGTGTTACGTTCTCACGGTTTATGGGTATGACGTTCTTACTGTTCAGGGGTGTGACCTCCCATTGTTTATGGGTGTCACGTTCTCTTTGTTTACGGGTGTGACGTTCACACTGTTTACGGGTGTGACATTCTCACTGTAGATGGGTGTGACGTTCACACTGTTTATGGGTGTGGCGTTCTCACTGTTTATGGGTTTGACGTTCACACTGTTTTTGGTTGTGACTTCTCAGTGGTTTTGTTTGTGTTGTTCTCACTGTTAATGGATGTGACTTTCTCACTGCTTCTGTGTGTGATGTTCACACTGTTTTTGGTTGTGATGTTCATACTGTTTTTGAGTGTGATGTTCACACTGTTTGTGGTTGTGACATTCACAATGTTTCTGGGTGTGACGTTCACACTGTTTAAGGGTGTGACGTTCTCACTGTTTATGTGTGTGATGTTCTCACTGTTTATGGGTGTGACGTTCACACTCTTTATGGGTGTGGCATCCTCACTGTATATGGATGTGACGTTCACATTGTTTTTGGTTGTGACTTCTCACTGTTTTAGTTTGTGACTTCTCACTGTTTATGGGTGTGACGTTCTCACTGCATATGGGTGTGACGTTCGCACTCTTCATGGGTGTGACGTTCACACTGTATGTGGGTGTGACGTTCTCACTGTTCATGGGTGTGACATTCTCACTGTTTATGGGTGCAATGTAAGCATTGTTTTTGTTTGTGATGTCTCACTGTTTTTGGTTGTGACTTCTCATTATTTATGTGTGTGACGTTCAGATTGTTTACGGGTGTGACGTTCACACTGTTTACGGGTGTGACATTCTCACTGTAAATGGGTGTGATGTTCACACTGTTTATGGGTGTGGCATTCTCACTGTTTATGGGTGTAACTTCTCACTGTTTATGGGTGTGACTTCTCACTGTTTATGGGCGTGACATTCTCGCTGTTTATGGGTGTGGCGTTCTCACATGTTTATGGGTGTGACATTCTCACTGATTATGGGTGTGACTTCTCACTGTTTATGGGAGTGGCGTTCACACTGTGTATGGGTGTGGCGTTCTCACTGTTTATGGGTGTGACGTTCACACTCTTTATGGGCGTGACGTTCTCACTGTTTATGGGTGTGACGTGCTTAGTGTTTATGTGTGTGACTTCTGACTGTTTATGGGTGTGACATTCTCACTGTTTATGGGTGTCATGTTCACAATTGTTATGGGAGTGTTGTTCACGCTTTTTGGGTGTGACCTCTCACTGTTTATGGGTTTGACGTTCACACTGTTTTTGGTTGTGACTTCTCAGTGGTTTTGTTTGTGATGTTCTCACTGTTAATGGATGTGACTTTCTCACTGCTAATGTGTGTGATGTTCACACTGTTTTTGGTTGTGATGTTCATACTGTTTTTGAGTGTGATGTTCACACTGTTTGTGGTTGTGACGTTCTCACTGTTTATGGGTGTGACATTCACACTGTTTATGGGTGTGACGTTCTCACTGTTTATCAGTGTGACATTCTCACTGTTTATGGGTTTGACGTTCACACTGTTTATGGGTGTGACGTTCTCACAGTTTATTGGTGTGGCATTCACATTGTTTATGGGTGTGACGTTTTCACTGTTTTTGGGTGTGACGTTCTCACTGTTTATGGGTGTGACGTTCACACTATTTTTGGGTGTGATGTTCACACTGTTTATGGGTGTGATGTTCATAATGTTTTTGGGTGTGACATTCACACTGTTTATGGGTGTGACGTTCACACTGTTTATGGGTGTGTCGTTCACACTCTTTATTGGTTTAACCGTCTCACTGTTTATGGGTGTGTCGTTCACACTCTTTATGGGTCTGAAGTTCTCACTGCTCATGGGTTTGATGTTCTCACTGTTTATGGGTGTGACATTCTTACTGTTTATCGGTGAGATGTTCTCACTGTTCATGGTTGTGACGTTCTCACTCTTTATGGATGTGAAGTTCACACTGTTTTTGGTTGTGACTTCTCACTTTTTTGGTTCTGATGTTCCCACTGTTTATGGGAGTGATGTTCTCACTGTTTTTGGGTGTGACGTTCACACTATTTATGGGTGTGACGTTCTCACTGTTTATGTGTGTGACGTTCTCACTGTTTTTGTGTGTGAGGTTCACAATGTTTTTGTGTGTGAGGTTCACACTGTTCATGGGTGTGACATTCACACTGTTTATGGGTGTGACGTTCACACTGTTTATGGGTGTGACATTCTCACTGTTTATGTGTGACGTTCACACTGTTTTTGGGTGTGAGGTTCACACTGTTTATGGGTGTGACATTCACACTGTTTATGGGTGTGACGTTCACACTGTTTGTGGGTGTGACGTTCTCAATGTTCATCAGTTTAACCGTCTCACTGTTTATGGGTGTGTCATTCTCCCTGTTTTATTGGTGTGACGTTCCTACTGTTTATGGGTCTGACGTTCTCACTCTTTATGGGTGTGACGTTCTCCCAGTTTATGGGTGTGACATTCTCACTGTTTATGGCTGTGACATTCACACTGTTTATGGGTGTGATATTCTCACTGTTTATCAGTGTGACGTTCTCACTGTTTATGGGTGTGACGTTCACACTGTTTATGGGTGTGGCATTCTCTCTGTATATGGGTGTGACTTTCTCTCTGCTTTTGGTAGTGACTTCTCACTGCTTTTGGTTGTGACTTCTCACTGTTTATGGATGTGATGTTCTCACTGTTTATGGGTGTGACGTTCTCACTGTTTATTGGTGTGACGTCCACACTGTTTTTGGGTGTAATGTTCATACTGTTTTTGGGTGTGACGTTCTCACTGTTTATGGATGTGATGTTCACACTGTTTATGGGTGTGACGTTCTCACTGTTTATGGGTGTGACGTTCACACTGTTTTTGGGTGTGATGTTCACACTGTTTTTGGGTGTGATGTTCACACTGTTTATGGGTGTGACATTCACTCTGTTTATGGGAGTGACGATCACACTCTTTATGGGTGTGACGTTCTCACTCTTTATTGGTTTAACCGTCTCACTGTTTATGGGTGTGTCGTTCACACTGTTTATGGGTATGAAGTTCTCACTGTTCATGGGTTTGATGTTCTCACTGTTTATGGGTGTAACATTCTTACTGTTTATCGGTGAGACGTTCTCACTGTTCATGGTTGTGACGTTCTCACTCTTTATGAATGTGAATTTCACACTATTTTTGGTTGTGACTTCTCACTTTTTTGGTTCTGATGTTCCCACTGTTTATGGGGGTGATGTTCTCACTGTTTATGGTTGTGACGGTCACACTGTTTTTGGTTGTGACGTTCACACTGTTTTTGGGTGTGAGTTTCACACTGTTTATGGGTGTGACATTCACACTATTTATGGGTGTGACGTTCACACTGTTTATGGGTGTGACGTTCTCACTGTTTATGTGTGTGACGTTCTCACTGTTTATGGGTGTGACATTCTCCCAGTCAATGGGTGTGACATTCTCTCTGTTTATCGGTGTGATGTTCTCACTGTTTATGGGTGTGACATTCACACTTTTTATTGGTGTGGCGTTCTCACTGTATATGGGTGTGACGTTCACACTGTTTTTGTTTGTGACGTCTCACTGTTTTTGGTTGTGACTTCTCACTGTTTATGAGTGTGACGTTCTCACTGTTTATGGGTGTGACGTTCTCACTGTTTATGGGTGTGACGTTCACACTGTTTATGGGTGTGACATTCACACTGTTTATGGGTGTGACGTTCTCACTGTTTATGGGTGTGACATTCACACTGTTTATGGGTGTGACGTTCTCACTGTTTATCAGTGTGACATTCTCACTGTTTATGGGTTTGACGTTCACACTGTTTATGGGTGTGACGTTCTCACAGTTTATGGGTGTGGCATTCACATTGTTTATGGGTGTGACGTTTTCACTGTTTATGGGTGTGATGTTCACACTGTTTATGGGTGTGATGTTCATACTGTTTTTGGGTGTGACGTTCTCACTGTTTATGGGTGTGACGTTCACACTATTTTTGGGTGTGATGTTCACACTGTTTATGGGTGTGATGTTCATAATGTTTTTGGGTGTGACATTCACACTGTTTATGGGTGTGACGTTCACACTGTTTATGGGTGTGTCGTTCACACTCTTTATTGGTTTAACCGTCTCACTGTTTATGGGTGTGTCGTTCACACTCTTTATGGGTCTGAAGTTCTCACTGCTCATGGGTTTGATGTTCTCACTGTTTATGGGTGTGACATTCTTACTGTTTATCGGTGAGATGTTCTCACTGTTCATGGTTGTGACGTTCTCACTCTTTATGGATGTGAAGTTCACACTGTTTTTGGTTGTGACTTCTCACTTTTTTGGTTCTGATGTTCCCACTGTTTATGGGAGTGATGTTCTCACTGTTTTTGGGTGTGACGTTCACACTATTTATGGGTGTGACGTTCTCACTGTTTATGTGTGTGACGTTCTCACTGTTTTTGTGTGTGAGGTTCACAATGTTTTTGGGTGTGAGGTTCACACTGTTCATGGGTGTGACATTCACACTGTTTATGGGTGTGACGTTCACACTGTTTATGGGTGTGACATTCTCACTGTTTATGTGTGACGTTCACACTGTTTTTGGGTGTGAGGTTCACACTGTTTATGGGTGTGACATTCACACTGTTTATGGGTGTGACGTTCACACTGTTTGTGGGTGTGACGTTCTCAATGTTCATCAGTTTAACCGTCTCACTGTTTATGGGTGTGTCATTCTCCCTGTTTTATTGGTGTGACGTTCCTACTGTTTATGGGTCTGACGTTCTCACTCTTTATGGGTGTGACGTTCTCCCAGTTTATGGGTGTGACATTCTCACTGTTTATGGCTGTGACATTCACACTGTTTATGGGTGTGATATTCTCACTGTTTATCGGTGTGACGTTCTCACTGTTTATGGGTGTGACGTTCACACTGTTTATGGGTGTGGCATTCTCTCTGTATATGGGTGTGACTTTCTCTCTGCTTTTGGTAGTGACTTCTCACTGCTTTTGGTTGTGACTTCTCACTGTTTATGGATGTGATGTTCTCACTGTTTATGGGTGTGACGTTCTCACTGTTTATTGGTGTGACGTCCACACTGTTTTTGGGTGTAATGTTCATACTGTTTTTGGGTGTGACGTTCTCACTGTTTATGGATGTGATGTTCACACTGTTTATGGGTGTGACGTTCTCACTGTTTATGGGTGTGACGTTCACACTGTTTTTGGGTGTGATGTTCACACTGTTTTTGGGTGTGATGTTCACACTGTTTATGGGTGTGACATTCACTCTGTTTATGGGAGTGACGTTCACACTCTTTATGGGTGTGACGTTCTCACTCTTTATTGGTTTAACCGTCTCACTGTTTATGGGTGTGTCGTTCACACTGTTTATGGGTATGAAGTTCTCACTGTTCATGGGTTTGATGTTCTCACTGTTTATGGGTGTAACATTCTTACTGTTTATCGGTGAGACGTTCTCACTGTTCATGGTTGTGACGTTCTCACTCTTTATGGATGTGAATTTCACACTGTTTTTGGTTGTGACTTCTCACTTTTTTGGTTCTGATGTTCCCACTGTTTATGGGTGTGATGTTCTCACTGTTTATGGTTGTGACGGTCACACTGTTTTTGGTTGTGACGTTCACACTGTTTATGGGCGTGACGTTCTCACTGTTTTTGTGTGTGACGTTCTCACTGTTTTTGGGTGTGACATTCACACTGTTTTTGGGTGTGAGTTTCACACTGTTTATGGGTGTGACATTCACACTATTTATGGGTGTGACGTTCACACTGTTTATGGGTGTGACGTTCTCACTGTTTATGTGTGTGACGTTCTCACTGTTTTTGGGTGTGACGTTCACACTGTTTTTGGGTGTGAGGTTCACACTGCTTATGGGTGTGACTTTCACACTGTTTATGGGTGTGACGTTCACACTGTTTGTGGTTGTGACATTCTCAATGTTCATCAGTTTAACCATCTCACTGTTTATGGTTGTGTCACTCTCCCTGTTTTATTGGTGTGACGTTCCTACTGTTTATGGGTCTGACGTTCTCACTCTTTATGAGTGTGACGTTCTCTCAGTTTATGGGTGTGACATTCTCACTGTTTGTGGCTGTGACATTCACACTGTTTATGGGTGTGATATTCTCACTGTTTATGGGTGTGATTTTCACACTGTTTATGGGTGTGACGTTCTCAATGTTCATCAGTTTAACCATCTCACTGTTTATGGTTGTGTCACTCTCCCTGTTTTATTGGTTTGACGTTCCTACTGTTTATGGGTCTGACGTTCTCACTCTTTATGGGTGTGACGTTCTCTCAGTTTATGGGTGTGACATTCTCACTGTTTATGGCTGTGACGTTCACACTGTTTATGGGTGTGATATTCTCACTGTTTATCAGTGTGACGTTCTCACTGTTTATGGGGGTGACGTTCACACTGTTTATGGGTGTGGCGTTCTCTCTGTATATTTGGGTGTGACTTTCTCACTGCTTTGGTAGTGACTTCTCACTGTTTTTGGTTGTGACTTCTCACTGTTTATGGGTATGACGTTCTCACTGTTTGTGGGTGTGACGTTCTCACTTTTTATGGGTATGACTTCTCACTGTTTATGGGTGTGACAATCATACTGTTTATGGGACTGACTTCTCACTGTTTTGGGTGTGACATTCTCACTTTTTATCTGTTTAACCGTCTAACTGTTTATGAGTGTGTCGTTCACACTGTTTATGGGTTTGACTTTCACACTGTTTATGATTGTGACCTCTCACTATTTATGGGTGTGACATTCTCACTGTTTATGGGTGTGACGTTCTCACAGTTTATGGGTGTGGCATTCACACTGTTTATGGGTATGACGTTCTCACTGTTTATGGGTGTGATGTTCACACTGTTTATGGGTGTGATGTTCATACTGTTTTTGGGTGTGACGTTCTCACTGTTTATGGGTGTGAAGTTCACACTGTTTTTGGGTGTGATGTTCACACTCTTTTTGAGTGTGATGTTCACACTGTTTATGGGTGTGACATTCACACTGTTTATGGGTGTGGCGTTCACACTGTTTATGGGTGTGTCGTTCACACTCTTTATTGGTTTAACCGTCTCACTGTTTATGGGTGTGTCGTTCACACTGTTTATGGGTTTGATGTTCTCACTGCTCATGGGTTTGATGTTCTCACTTTTTATGGGTTTGACATTCTTACTGTTTATCGGTGAGATGTTCTCACTGTTCATGGTTGTGACATTCTCACTCTTTATGGATGTGAAGTTCACACTGCTTTTCGTTGTGACTTCTCACTTTTTTGGTTCTGATGTTCCCACTGTTTACGGTTGTGACGTTCACACTGTTTTTGGGTGTGACGTTCACACTATTTATGGATGTGATGTTCTCACTGTTTATGTGTGTGACGTTCTCACTGTTTTTGGGTGTGACATTCGCACTGTTTTTGTGTGTGAGGTTCACACTGTTTATGGGTGTGACGTTCACACTGTTTATGGGTGTAACATTCTCACTTTTTATGTGTTTGACGTTCTCACTGTTTTTGGGTGTGACGTTCACACTGTTTATGGGTGTGACGCTCACACTGTTTGTGGGTGTGACGTTCTCTATATTCATCAGTTTAACCGTCTCACTATTTATGGGTGTGTCACTCTCCCTGTTTTATTGGTGTGACGTTCCTAATGTTTATGGGTCTGACGTTCTCACTCTTTATGGGTGTGACGTTCTCCCAGTTTATGGGTGTGACATTCTCACTGTTTATGGCTGTGACATTCACACTGTTTATGGGTGTGATATTCTCACTGTTTATCGGTGTGACGTTCTCACTGTTAATGGGTGTGATGTTCACACTGTTTATGGGTGTGGCGTTCTCTCTTTATATGGGTTTGACTTTCTCACTGGTATTGGTAGTGACTTCTCACTGCTTTTGGTTGTGACTTCTCACTGTTTATGGGTATGACGTTCTCATTGTTCATGGGTGAGACGTTCTCACTTTTTATGGGTATGACTTCTCACTGTTTTGGGTGTGAAATTCTCACTGTTTATCGGTTTAACCGTCTAACTGTTTATGGGTGTGTCGTTCACACTGTTAATGGGCTGACGTTCTCACTGTTTATGGGTTTGACATTCTCACTGTTTATGGGTGTGACATTCTCACTGTTTATCGGTATGACGTTCTCACTGTTCATGTTTGTGACGTTCTCACTGTTTATGGGTGTGACGTTCACACTCATTATGAGTGTGACTTCTTATTGTTTATGGGTGTGACGTTCACATTGCTTATGGGTGTGACTTCTCATTGTTTTTGGGTGTGAGGTTCTCAATGTTTACGGGTGTGATGTTCACACTGTTTATGGGTGTGACCTTCACACTCTTAATGGTTGTGACCTTCACACTGTTTTTGGATATGACGTTCTCACTGTTTATGGGTGTGACATTCAAACTGTTTATGGGTGTGACTTCTCACTGTTTATGTGTGTGACGTTCACACTGTTTATGAGTGTGACCTCTCATTGTTTATGGGTGTTACATTCTCACTTATTATCGGTGTGCCATCTCACTATTTATGGGTGTGACTTTAACTGTTTATGGGTGTGACGTTTTCACTGTTTTTGGGTGTGGCATTCACACTGTTTATGGGTGTGACGTTCTCAATGTTCATGGGTGTAATGTTCACCCTGTTTTTGGGTGTGATGATCATACTGTTTTTGGGTGTGATGTTCACACTATTTATGGATGTGATGTTCACACTGTTTATGGGTGTGACGTTATCACTGTTTATGGGTGTAACGTTCTCACTGTTTATGTGGGTGACGTTCACACTGTTTTTGGGTGTGATGTTCACCCTGTTTATAGGTTTGACGTTCACACTGTTTAAGGGTGTGACGTTCTCACTGTTTATGAGTGTGATGTTCACACTATTTATGGGTCTGACGTTCACACTGTTCATGGGTGTGAAGTTCACATTGTTTTTGGGACTGACTTCTCATTGTTTATGGGTGTGACGTTCACACTCATTATGGGTGTGACTTCTCATTGTTTATGGGTGTGACGTGCGCACTGCTTATGGGTGTGACTTCCCATTGTGTATGGGTGTGATGTTCTCATTGTTTACGGGTGTGACGTTCACACTGATTATGGGTGTGACATTCACACTGTTAATGGGTGTGACGTTCACACTGTTTTTGGATGTGACGTTCACACTGTTTTTGGTTGTGACTTCTCAGTGGTTTTGTTTGTTATGTTCTCACTGTTAATGGATGTGACTTTCTCACTGTTTATGTGTGTGGTGTTCACACTGTTTTTGGTTGTGATGTTCATACTGTTTTTGGGTGTGATGTTGACACTGCTTATGGTTGTGACATTCTCACTGTTTATCGGTGTGATGTTCTCACTGTTTATGGGTGTGACGTTCAAACTGTATATGAGTGTGACGTTCACACTGTTTTTGTTGTGACTTCCCAGTATTTTTGGTTGTGACTTCTTACTGTTTATGGGTGTGACGTTCTTACTGTTTATGGGTGTGACGTTCTCACTGTTTATGGGTTTGGCGTTCACACTGATTATGGGTGTGATTTCCTCACTGTTTATGGGTGTGACGTTCACCCTGTTTTTGAGTTTGATGTTCACACTGTTTTTGGTTCTGATGTTGACACTGTTTATGGGTGTGATGTTCACACTGTTTATGGGTGTGAAATTCACCCTGTTAATGGGTGTGACGTTCACACTGTTTATGGTTGTGACGTTCTCACTGTTTATGTGTGTGACGTTCTCACTGTTTTTGGGTGTCACGTTCAAACTCTTTTTGGGTGTCACGTTCACACTGTTTATGGGTGTGACATTCACACTGTTTATGGGTGTGACTTTCAGACTGTTTATGGGTGTGACATTCTCAATGTTTATCGGTTTAACCGTCTCACTGTTTATGGGTGTGACATTCTCACTGTTTATGGGTGTGACGTTCTCACTGTTTATGCGTGTGACTTCTCACTGTTTATGGGTGTGAAATTCTCACTGTTAATGGGTGTGACATTCACACTATTTATGGGTGTGACTTCTCACTATTTATGGGTGTACTGTTCACACTGTTTATGGGTGTGAACTCTCACTGTTTATGGATATGACATTCTCACTGATTATCGGGGTGCCTTCTCTCTGTTTATGGGTCTGACTTCTCACTGTTTTTGGATGTGTCATTCTCACTGTTTATGGGTCTGTAGTTCACACTGTTTATGGGTGTGACATTTGCACTGTTTATGGGTGTGACTTTCACACTGTTTTTGGGTGTGATGTTCACAGTATTTATGGTTGTGATGTTCACACTGTTTATGGGAGTGATGTTCTCACTGTTTATTGGTGTTATGTTCTCACTGTTTAGGTATGTAATGTTCTCACTGTTTATGGGTGTTACGTTCTCACGGTTTATGGGTATGACGTTCTTACTGTTCAGGGGTGTGACCTCCCATTGTTTATGGGTGTCACGTTCTCTTTGTTTACGGGTGTGACGTTCACACTGTTTACGGGTGTGACATTCTCACTGTAGATGGGTGTGACGTTCACACTGTTTATGGGTGTGGCGTTCTCACTGTTTATGGGTTTGACGTTCACACTGTTTTTGGTTGTGACTTCTCAGTGGTTTTGTTTGTGTTGTTCTCACTGTTAATGGATGTGACTTTCTCACTGCTTCTGTGTGTGATGTTCACACTGTTTTTGGTTGTGATGTTCATACTGTTTTTGAGTGTGATGTTCACACTGTTTGTGGTTGTGACATTCACAATGTTTCTGGGTGTGACGTTCACACTGTTTAAGGGTGTGACGTTCTCACTGTTTATGTGTGTGATGTTCTCACTGTTTATGGGTGTGACGTTCACACTCTTTATGGGTGTGGCATCCTCACTGTATATGGATGTGACGTTCACATTGTTTTTGGTTGTGACTTCTCACTGTTTTAGTTTGTGACTTCTCACTGTTTATGGGTGTGACGTTCTCACTGTTTATGGGTGTGACGTTCTCACTGCATATGGGTGTGACGTTCGCACTCTTCATGGGTTTGACGTTCACACTGTATGTGGGTGTGACGTTCTCACTGTTCATGGGTGTGACATTCTCACTGTTTATGGGTGCAATGTAAGCATTGTTTTTGTTTGTGATGTCTCACTGTTTTTGGTTGTGACTTCTCATTATTTATGTGTGTGACGTTCAGATTGTTTACGGGTGTGACGTTCACACTGTTTACGGGTGTGACATTCTCACTGTAAATGGGTGTGATGTTCACACTGTTTATGGGTGTGGCATTCTCACTGTTTATGGGTGTAACTTCTCACTGTTTATGGGTGTGACTTCTCACTGTTTATGGGCGTGACATTCTCGCTGTTTATGGGTGTGGCGTTCTCACATGTTTATGGGTGTGACATTCTCACTGATTATGGGTGTGACTTCTCACTGTTTATGGGAGTGGCGTTCACACTGTGTATGGGTGTGGCGTTCTCACTGTTTATGGGTGTGACGTTCACACTCTTTATGGGCGTGACGTTCTCACTGTTTATGGGTGTGACGTGCTTAGTGTTTATGTGTGTGACTTCTGACTGTTTTTGGGTGTGACGTTCTCACTGTTTATGGGCGTGACATTCACACTTTTTATGGGTGTGGCGTTCTCAATGTATATGGCTGTGACAGTCACACTGTTTTTGGTTTTGACGTCTCACTGTTTTTGGATGTGACATCTCACTGTTTATGGGTGTGACATTCTCACTCTTTATGGGTGTGTCATTCTCACTGATTATGGGTGTGACTTCTCACTGTTTATGGGTGTGACGTTCTCACTGTTTATGGGTGTGATGTTCACATTGTTTATGTGTGTGACATTCTCACTGTTTTTGGGTGTGACGTTCACACTGTATATTGGTTTGACGTTCACATTGTTTTTGGTTGTGACTTCTCACTGTTTTTGGGTGTGACGTTCACACTGTTTTTGTGTGTGACGTTCTCACTATTTATGGGTGTGACGTTCTCACTGTTTATGGGTGTGAAGGTCACACTGTTTTTGAGTGTGATGTTCATATTGTTTTTTGGTGTGATGTTGACACTGCTTATGGTTGTGACATTCTCACTGTTTATCGGTGTGATGTTCTCACTGTTTATGGGTGTGACGTTCACAGTGTATATGGGTGTGACGTTCACACTGTTTTTGGTTGAGACTTCTCACTGTTTTTGGTTGTGACTTCTCACTGTTTATGGGTGTGACGTTCTTGCTGTTTATGGGTGTGACGTTCTCACTGTTTATGGGTTTGACGTTCACACTGTTTATGGGTGTGATTTCCTCACTGTTTATGGGTGTGACGTTCACACTGTTTTTGAGTTTGATGTTCACACTGTTTTTGGTTCTGATGTTGACACTGTTTATGGGTGTGATGTTCACAATGTTTATGGGTGTGACATTAACCCTGTTAATGGGTGTGATGTTCACACTGTTTATGGGTGTTACGTTCTCACTGTTTATGTGTGTGACGTTCTCACTGTTTTTGGGTGTCACGTTCAAACTCTTTTTGGGTGTCACGTTCACACTGTTTATGGGTGTGACATTCACACTGTTTATGGGTGTGACTTTCAGACTGTTTATGCGTGTGACATTCTCAATTCTTATCGGTTTAACCGTCTCACTGTTAATGGGTGTGTCACTCTCCCTGTTTTATGGTTGTGACATTCACACTGTTCATGGGTGTGATGTTCTCACTGTTTAGTGTTGTGACGTTCTCACTGTTTATGGGTGTGACGTTCTCCCAGTCAATGGGTGTGACATTCTCTCTGTTTATCGGTGTGATGTTCTCACTGTTTATGGGTGTGACATTCACACTTTTTATTGGTGTGGCGTTTTCACTGTATATGAGTCTGACATTCACACTGTTTTTGTTTGTGACGTCTCACTGTTTTTGGTTGTGACTTCTCACTGTTTATGAGTGTGACGTTCTCACTGTTTATGGGTGTGACGTTCTCACTGTTTATGGGTGTGACGTTCACACTGTTTATGGGTGTGGCGTTTTCACTGTATATGTGTTTGACGTTCGCATTGTTTTTGGTGCTGACTTCTCACTGTTTTTGGGTGTGACGTTCACACGGTTTTTGGGTGTGACGTTCACACTGTTTATGGGTGTGACATTCACACTGTTTTTGGGTTTGACGTTCACACTGTTTGTGGGTGTGACGTTCACACTGTTTGTTGGTTTAACTGTCTCACTGTTTATGGGAGCGTCACTCTCCCTTTTTTATGGGTGTGACGTTCCTACAGTTTTCGGTAGTGACTTCTCACTGTTTTTGGTTGTGACTTCTCATTGTTTATGTGTGTGACGTTCACATTGTTTATGGGTGTCACGTTCACACTTTTTATGGGTTTGTCGTTCACACTGTTTATGGGTTTGACCTCTTTCTGTTTATGGGTGTGACATCCTCACTCTTTATGGGTGTGTCATTCTCACTGATTATGGGTGTGACTTCTCACTGTTTATGGGCGTGACATTCACACTTTTTATGGGTGTGGCGTTCTCAATGTACATGGCTGTGACAGTCACACTGTTTTTGGTTTTGACGTCTCACTGTTTTTGGATGTGACTTCTCACTGTTTATGGGTGTGACATTCTCACTCTTTATGGGTGTGTCATTCTCACTGATTATGGGTGTGACTTCTCACTGTTTATGGGTGTGACGTTCTCACTGTTTATGGGTGTGACGTTCACATTGTTTATGTGTGTGACATTCTCACTGTTTTTGGGTGTGACGTTCACACTGTATATTGGTTTGACGTTCACATTGTTTTTGGTTGTGACTTCTCACTGTTTTTGGGTGTGACGTTCACACTGTTTTTGTGTGTGACGTTCTCACTGTTTATGGGTGTGACGTTCTCACTGTTTATGGGTGTGAAGGTCACACTGTTTTTGAGTGTGATGTTCATATTGTTTTTTGGTGTGATGTTGACACTGCTTATGGTTGTGACATTCTCACTGTTTATCGGTGTGATGTTCTCACTGTTTATGGGTGTGACGTTCACAGTGTATATGGGTGTGACGTTCACACTGTTTTTGGTTGAGACTTCTCACTGTTTTTGGTTGTGACTTCTCACTGTTTATGGGTGTGACGTTCTTGCTGTTTATGGGTATGACGTTCTCACTGTTTATGGGTTTGACGTTCACACTGTTTATGGGTGTGATTTCCTCACTGTTTATGGGTGTGACGTTCACACTGTTTTTGAGTTTGATGTTCACACTGTTTTTGGTTCTGATGTTGACACTGTTTATGGGTGTGATGTTCACAATGTTTATGGGTGTGACATTAACCCTGTTAATGGGTGTGATGTTCACATTGTTTATGGGTGTTACGTTCTCACTGTTTATGTGTGTGACGTTCTCACTGTTTTTGGGTGTCACGTTCAAACTCTTTTTGGGTGTCACGTTCACACTGTTTATGGGTGTGACATTCACACTGTTTATGGGTGTGACTTTCAGACTGTTTATGGGTGTGACATTCTCAATTTTTATCGGTTTAACCGTCTCACTGTTAATGGGTGTGTCACTCTCCCTGTTTTATGGTTGTGACATTCACACTGTTCATGGGTATGATGTTCTCACTGTTTAGTGTTGTGACGTTCTCACTGTTTATGGGTGTGACGTTCTCCCAGTCAATGGGTGTGACATTCTCTCTGTTTATCGGTGTGATGTTCTCACTGTTTATGGGTGTGACATTCACACTTTTTATTGGTGTGGCGTTTTCACTGTATATGGGTCTGACATTCACACTGTTTTTGTTTGTGACGTCTCATTGTTTTTGGTTGTGACTTCTCACTGTTTATGAGTGTGACGTTCTCACTGTTTATGGGTGTGACGTTCTCACTGTTTATGGGTGTGACGTTCACACTGTTTATGGGTGTGGCGTTTTCACTGTATATGTGTTTGACGTTCGCATTGTTTTTGGTGCTGACTTCTCACTGTTTTTGGGTGTGACGTTCACACGGTTTTTGGGTGTGACGTTCACACTGTTTATGGGTGTGACATTCACACTGTTTTTGGGTTTGACGTTCACACTGTTTGTGGGTGTGACGTTCACACTGTTTATTGGTTTAACCGTCTCACTGTTTATGGGAGCATCACTCTCCCTTTTTTATGGGTGTGACGTTCCTACAGTTTTCGGTAGTGACTTCTCACTGTTTTTGGTTGTGACTTCTCATTGTTTATGTGTGTGACGTTCACATTGTTTATGGGTGTCACGTTCACACTTTTTATGGGTTTGTCGTTCACACTGTTTATGGGTTTGACCTCTTTCTGTTTATGGGTGTGACATCCTCACTCTTTATGGGTGTGTCATTCTCACTGATTATGGGTGTGACTTCTCACTGTTTATGGGTGTGACTTCTCACTGTTTATGGGTGTGACATTCTCACTGATTATGGGTGTGACTTCTCACTGTTTATGGGTGTGATGTTCTCACTGTTTATGGGTGTGACATTCTCACTGATTATGGGTGTGACTTCTCACTGTTTATGGGTGCGACTTCCCACTGTTTATTGTTGTGACATTCTCACTGTTTATGGTGTGACTTCTCACTTTTTACGGGTGTGATGTTCTCACTGTTTATGGGTGTGACTTCTCACTGTTTATTGGTGTGACGTTTTCGCTGTTTATGGGTGTGACGTTCTCACTGTTTTGGGTGTGACTTCTCACTGTTTGTGGGTGTGACTTCTCACTGTTTATGGGCGTGACATTCTCACTGTTTATGGGTGTGACGTTCTCACTGTTTATGGGTGTGACTTCTCACTGTTTATGTGCGTGACATTCTCACTGTTTATTGGTGTGACGTTCTCACTGTTTATGGGTGTGACCTCTCACTGTTTATGGGTGTGACCGCCTCAGTGTTAATGCGTGTGACATTCTCACTGATTATGGGTGTGACTTCTCACTGTTTATGGGTGCGACTTCCCACTGTTTATTGTTGTGACATTCTCACTGTTTATGGTGTGACTTCTCACTTTTTACGGGTGTGATGTTCTCACTGTTTATGGGTGTGACTTCTCACTGTTTATTGGTGTGACGTTTTCGCTGTTTATGGGTGTGACGTTCTCACTGTTTTGGGTGTGACTTCTCACTGTTTGTGGGTGTGACTTCTCACTGTTTATGGGCGTGACATTCTCACTGTTTATGGGTGTGACGTTCTCACTGTTTATGGGTGTGACTTCTCACTGTTTATGTGCGTGACATTCTCACTGTTTATTGGTGTGACGTTCTCACTGTTTATGGGTGTGACCTCTCACTGTTTATGGGTGTGACCGCCTCAGTGTTAATGCGTGTGACATTCACACTATTTATGGGTGTGACTTCTCTCTGTTTATGGGTGCGCTGTTCACATTGTTTATGGGTGTGAACTCTCACTGTTTATGGGTATGACATTCTCACTGTTTTTGGGTGTGACTTTTACACTGTTTTTGGGTGTGATGTTCACAGTATTTATGGTTGTGATGTTCACACTGTTTATGGGCGTGACGTTTACACTGTTTATGGGTGTGACTTTCACACTGTTTTTGGGTGTGATGTTCACAGTATT
Source organism: Carcharodon carcharias (assembly GCF_017639515.1). NCBI lineage: Eukaryota > Metazoa > Chordata > Chondrichthyes > Lamniformes > Lamnidae > Carcharodon > Carcharodon carcharias. Next base: position 842,329 of record NW_024470545.1, read on the forward strand.
TATGGTTGTGATGTTCACACTGTTTTTGGGCATGATGTTCTCACTGTTTATTGGTGTTATGTTCTCACTGTTTAGGTATGTAACGTTCTCACTGTTTATGGGTTTGACGTTCTCACTGTTCAGGGGTTTGACCTCCCATTGTTTATGGGTGTCACGTTCTCTTTGTTTACGGGTGTGACGTTCACACTGTTTATGGGTGTGATATTCTCACTGTTAATGGGTGTGACGTTCACACTGTTTATGGGTGTGGCATTCTCACAGTTTATGGGTGTGACTTCTCACTGATTATGGGTGTGACTTCTCACTGATTATGGGTGTGTCTTCCCACTGTTTATGGGTGTGACATTCTCACTGTTTATGGGTGTGGCATTCTCACATGTTTATGGGTGTGACATTCTCACTGATTATGGGTGTGACTTCTCACTGTTTATGGGTGTGACGTTCACACTGTTTATGGGTGTGGCGTTCTCACGGTTTATGGGTGTGACGTTCACACTCTTTATGGGTGTGACGTTCTCACTGTTTATGGGTGTGACTTCTCACTGTTTATGGCTGTTACGTGCTTACTGTTTATGGGTGTGACCTCTCACTTTTTATGGGTGTGACATTCTCACTGTTTATGGGTGTCATGTTCACACTTGTTATGGGTGTGTCGTTCACGCTTTATGGGTGTGACTTCTCACTGTTTATGGGTGTGACGTTCACGCTGTTTTTGGTTGTGACTTCTCAGTGGTTTTGTTTGTTATGTTCTCACTGTTAATGGATGTGACTTTCTCACTGTTTATGTGTGTGATGTTCACACTGTTTTTGGTTGTGATGTTCATACTGTTTTTGGGTGTGATGTTGACAGTGCTTATGGTTGTGACATTCTCACTGTTTATCGGTGTGATGTTCTCACTGTTTATGGGTGTGACGTTCAAACTGCATATGGGTGTGACGTTCACACTGTTTTTGTTGTGACTTCCCAGTAGTTTTGGTTGTGACTTCTCACTGTTTATGGGAGTGATGTTCTTACTGTTTATGGGTGTGACGTTCTCACTGTTTATGGGTTTGACGTTCACACTGATTATGGGTGTGATTTCCTCACTGTTTATGGGTGTGACGTTCACACTGTTTTTGAGTTTGATGTTCACACTGTTTTTGGTTCTGATGTTGACACTGTTTATGGGTGTGATGTTCACACTGTTTATGGGTGTGACATTCACCCTGTTAATGGGTGTGACGTTCACACTGTTTATGGGTGTGACGTTCTCACTTTTTATGTGTGTGACGTTCTCACTGTTTTTGGGTGTCACGTTCACACTGTTTATGGGAGTGACATTCACACTGTTTATGGGTGTGACTTTCAGACTGTTTATGGGTGTGACATTCTCAATGTTTATCGGTTTAACCGTCTCACTGTTTATGGGTGTGACATTCTCACTGTTTATGGTTGTGACGTTCTCACTGTTTATGGGTGTGACGTTCACATTGTTTATGTGTGTGACGTTCTCACTGTTTTTGGGTGTGACGTTCACACTGTATATTGGTTTGACGTTCACATTGTTTTTGGTTGTGACTTCTCACTGTTTATTGGTGTTATGTTCTCACTGTTTAGGTATGTAACGTTCTCACTGTTTATGGGTTTGACGTACTCACTGTTCAGGGGTTTGACCTCCCATTGTTTATCGGTGTCACGTTCTCTTTGTTTACGGGTGTGACGTTCACACTGCTTACGGGTGTGATATTCTCACTGTTAATGGGTGTGACATTCACACTGTTTATGGGTGTGGCATTCTCACAGTTTATGGGTGTGACTTCTCACTGATTATGGGTGTGACTTCTCACTGATTATGGGTGTGACTTCTCACTGTTTATGGGTGTGACATTCTCACTGTTTATGGGTGTGGCGTTCTCACATGTTTATGGGTGTGACATTCTCACTGATTATGGGTGTGACTTCTCACTGTTTATGGGTGTGACGTTCACACTGTTTATGGGTGTGGCGTTCTCACTGTTTATGGGTGTGACGTTCTCACTCTTTATGGGTGTGATGTTCTCACTGTTTATGGGTGTGACTTCTCACTGTTTATGGCTGTTACGTGCTTACTGTTTATGGGTGTGACTATCACTTTTTATGGGTGTGACATTCTCACTGTTTATGGGTGTCATGTTCACACTTGTTATAGGTGTGTCGTTCACGCTTTATGGGTGTGACTTCTCACTGTTTATGGGTGTGACGTTCACACTGTTTTTGGTTGTGACTTCTCAGTGGTTTTGTTTGTTATGTTCTCACTGTTAATGGATGTGACTTTCTCACTGTTTATGTGTGTGATGTTCACACTGTTTTTGGTTGTGATGTTCATACTGTTTTTGGGTGTGATGTTGACAGTGCTTATGGTTGTGACATTCTCACTGTTTATTGGTGTGATGTTCTCACTGTTTATGGGTGTGACGTTCAAACTGTATATGGGTGTGATGTTCACACTGTTTTTGTTGTGACTTCCCACTATTTTTGGGTGTGACGTTCTTACTGTTTATGAGTGTGATGTTCTCACTGTTTATGGGTGTGACGTTCACATTGTTTATGTGTGTGACATTCTCACTGTTTTTGGCTGTGACGTTCACACTGTATATTGGTTTGACGTTCACATTGTTTTTGGTTGTGACTTCTCACTGTTTATGGGTGTGAAGTTCACACTTTTTTGAGTGTGATGTTCATATTGTTTTTGGGTGTGATGTTGACACTGCTTATGGTTGTGACATTCTCACTGCTTTTGGTTGTGACATTCTCACTGTTTATGGGTGTGACGTTCTTACTGTTTATGGGTGTGACGTTCTCACTGTTTATGGGTTTGACGTTCACACTGTTTATGGGTGTGATTTCCTCACTGTTTATGGGTGTGACGTTCACACTGTTTTTGAGTTTTATGTTCACACTGTTTTTGGTTCTGATGTTGACACTGTTTATGGGTGTGATGTTCACAATGTTTATGGGTGTGACATTAACCCTGTTAATGGGTGTGACGTTCACACTGTTTATGGGTGTGACGTTCTCACTGTTTATGTTTGTGACGTTCTCACTGTTTTTGGGTGTCACGTTCAAACTCTTTTTGGGTGTCACATTCACACTGTTTATGGGTGTGATGTTCTCACTCTTTATTTTTGTGACGTTCTCACTGTTTATGGGTGTGACGTTCTCCCAGTCAATGGGTGTGACATTCTCTCTGTTTATCGGTGTGATGTTCTCACTGTTTATGGGTGTGACATTCACACTTTTTATTGGTGTGGCGTTCTCACTGTATATGTTTGTGACGTTCACACTGTTTTTGTTTGTGACGTCTCACTGTTTTTGGTTGTGACTTCTCACTGTTTATGAGTGTGACGTTCATACTGTTTATGTGTGTGACGTTCTCACTGTTTTTGGGTGTGACGTTCACACGGTTTTTGGGTGTGATGTTCACACTGTTTATGGGTGTGACATTCAAACTGTTTTTGGGTTTGACGTTCACACTGTTTGTGGGTGTGACGTTCACACTGTTTATTGGTTTAACTGTCTCACTGTTTATGGGAGCGTCACTCTCCCTTTTTTATGGGTGTGACGTTCCTCCTGTTTAGGGGTGTGATGTTATCACTGTTTATGGTTATGACATTCTCACTGTTTATGGGTGTGATGTTCTCCCATTTATGGGTGTGACATTCTCACTGTTTATGGGTGTGACATTCAATCCCTTTATGGGTGTGACATTCTCACTGTTTATCGGTGTCACGTATTTACTGTTTATGGGTGTGACGTTCACACTGTTTATGGGTGTGACATTCAAACTGTTTTTGGGTTTGACGTTCACACTGTTTGTGGGTGTGACGTTCACACTGTTTATTGGTTTAACCGTCTCACTGTTTATGGGAGCGTCACTCTCCCTTTTTTATGGGTGTGACGTTCCTACTGTTTAGGGGTGTGATGTTATCACTGTTTATGGTTATGACGTTCTCACTGTTTATGGGTGTGATGTTCTCCCATTTATGGGCGTGACATTCTCACTGTTTATGGGTGTGACATTCAATCTGTTTATGGGTGTGACATTCTCACTGTTTATCGGTGTCACGTATTTACTGTTTATGGGTGTGACGTTCACACTGTTTATGGGTGTGACATTCAAACTGTTTTTGGGTTTGACGTTCACACTGTTTGTGGGTGTGACGTTCACACTGTTTATTGGTTTAACCGTCTCACTGTTTATGGGAGCGTCACTCTCTCTTTTTTATGGGTGTGACGTTCCTACTGTTTAGGGGTGTGATGTTATCACTGTTTATGGTTATGACGTTCTCACTGTTTATGGGTGTGATTTTCTCCCATTTATGGGCGTGACATTCTCACTGTTTATGGGTGTGACATTCAATCTGTTTATGGGTGTGACATTCTCACTGTTTATCGGTGTCACGTATTTACTGTTTATGGGTGTGACGTTCACACTGTTTATGGGTGTGACATTCAAACTGTTTTTGGGTTTGACGTTCACACTGTTTGTGGGTGTGACGTTCACACTGTTTATTGGTTTAACCGTCTCACTGTTTATGGGAGCGTCACTCTCTCTTTTTTATGGGTGTGACGTTCCTACTGTTTAGGGGTGTGATGTTATCACTGTTTATGGTTATGACGTTCTCACTGTTTATGGGTGTGATTTTCTCCCATTTATGGGCGTGACATTCTCACTGTTTATGGGTGTCACGTATTTACTGTTTATGGGTGTGACGTTCACACTGTTTATCGGTGTCACGTATTTACTGTTTATGGGTGTGACGTTCACACTGTTTATGGGTGTGGCGTTCTCACTGTATATGTGTTTGACGTTCACACTGTTTATTGGTTTAACCGTCTCACTGTTAATGGGAGCGTCACTCTCCCTTTTTTATGGGTGTGACGTTCCTACAGTTTTCGGTAGTGACTTCTCACAGTTTTTGGTTGTGACTTCTCATTGTTTATGTGTGTGACGTTCACATTGTTTATGGGTGTCACGTTCACACTTTTTATGGGTTTGTCGTTCACGCTGTTTATGGGTTTGACCTCTTTCTGTTTATGGGTGTGACATCCTCAGTCTTTATGGGTGTGTCATTCTCACTGATTATGGGTGTGACTTCTCACTGTTTATGGGTGTGACTTCTCACTGTTTATGGGTGTGACATTCTCACTGATTATGGGTGTGACTTCTCACTGTTAATGGGTGTGATGTTCTCACTGTTTATGGGTGTGACGTTCTCACTGTTTATGGGTGTGACATTCACATTGTTTATGTGTGTGACGTTCTCACTGTTTTTGGGTGTGACGTTCACACTGTATATTGGTTTGACGTTCACATTGTTTTTGGTTGTGACTTCTCACTGTTTATTGGTGTTATGTTCTCACTGTTTAGGTATGTAACGTTCTCACTGTTTATGGGTTTGACGTTCTCACTGTTCAGGGGTTTGACCTCCCATTGTTTATCAGTGTCACGTTTTCTTTGTTTACGGGTGTGACGTTCACACTGTTTACGGGTGTGATATTCTCACTGATTATGGGTGTGACTTCTCACTGTTTATGGGTGTGACATTCTCACTGTTTATGGGTGTGGCGTTCTCACATGTTTATGGGTGTGACATTCTCACTGATTATGGGTGTGACTTCTCACTGTTTATGGGTGTGACGTTCACACTGTTTATGGGTGTGGCGTTCTCACTGCTTATGGGTGTGACGTTCTCACTGTTTATGGGTGTGATACTCACTGTTTATGGGTGTGACGTTCACACTGTTTATGGGTGTGGCGTTCTCACTGTTTATGGGTGTGACGTTCTCACTGTTTATGGGTGTGACTTCTCACTTTTTATGGGTGTGACATTCTCACTGTTTATGGGTGTCATGTTCACACTTGTTATGGATGTGTCGTTCACGCATTATGGGTGTGACTTCTCACTGTTTATGGGTGTGACGTTCACACTGTTTTTGGTTGTGACTTCTCAGTGGTTTTGTTTGTTATGTTCTCACTGTTAATGGATGTGACTTTCTCACTGTTTATGTGTGTGATGTTCACACTGTTTTTGGTTGTGATGTTCACACTGTATATTGGTTTGACGTTCACATTGTTTTTGGTTGTGACTTCTCACTGTTTTTGGGTGTGACGTTCACACTGTTTTTGTGTGTGACATTCTCACTGTTTATGGGTGTGACGTTCTCACTGTTTATGGGTGTGATGTTCACACTTTTTTGAGTGTGATGTTCATATTGTTTTTGGGTGTGATGTTGACACTGCTTATGGTTGTGACATTCTCACTGTTTATCGGTGTGATGTTCTCACTGTTTATGGGTGTGACGTTCAAACTGTATATGGGTGTGACGTTCACACTGTTTTTGTTGTGACTTCCCACTGTTTTTGGGTGTGACGTTCTTACTGTTTATGGGTGTGACGTTCACACTGTTTATGGGTGTGACGTTCACATTGTTTATGTGTGTGATGTTCTCACTGTTTTTGGCTGTGACGTTCACACTGTATATTGGTTTGACGTTCACATTGTTTTTGGTTGTGACTTCTCACTGTTTTTGGGTGTGACGTTCACACTGTTTTTGTGTGTGACGTTCTCACTGTTTATGGGTGTCACGTTCACACTTTTTATGGGTTTGTTGTTCACACTGTTTATGGGTTTGACCTCTTTCTGTTTATGGGTTTGACATCCTCACTCTTTATGGGTGTGTCATTCTCACTGATTATGGGTGTGACTTCTCATTGTTTATGGGTGTGACTTCTCACTGTTTATGGGTGTGACATTCTCACTGATTATGGGTGTGACTTCTCACTGTTTATGGGTGCAACTTCTCACTGTTTACTGTTGTGACATTCTCACTGTTTATGGTGTGACTTCTCACTTTTTACGGGTGTGACGTTCTCACTTTTTATGGGTGTGACTTCTCACTGTTTATTGGTGTGACGTTTTCACTGTTTATGGGTGTGATGTTCTCACTGTTTTTGGGTGTGACTTCTCACTGTTTGTGGGTGTGACTTCTCACTGTTTATGGGCGTGACATTCTCACTGTTTATGGGTGTGACGTTCTCACTGTTTATGGGTGTAACGTTCTCACTGTTTATGGGTGTGACCTCTCACTGTTTATGGGTGAGACCGTCTCAGTGTTAATGGGTGTGACATTCACAATATTTATGGGTGTGACTTCTCTCTGTTTATGGGTACGCTGTTCACACTGTTTATGGGTGTGAACTCTCACTGTTTATGGGTATGACATTCTCACTGATTATCGGGGTGCCTTCTCTCTGTTTATGGGTCTGACTTCTCACTGTTCTTGGATGTGACATTCTCACTGTTTCTGGGTCTGTCGTTCACACTGTTTATGGGCGTGACGTTTACACTGTTTATGGGTGTGACTTTCACACTGTTTTTGGGTGTGATGTTCACAGTATTTATGGTTGTGATGTTCACACTGTTTATGAGCGTGACGTTTACACTGTTTATGGGTGTGACTTTCACACTGTTTTTGGGTGTGATGTTCACAGTATTTATGGTTGTGATGTTCACACTGTTTATGGGCGTGACGTTTACACTGTTTATGGGTGTGACTTTCGCACTGTTTTTGGGTGTGATGTTCACAGTATTTATGGTTGTGATGTTCACACTGTTTATGGGAGTGATGTTCTCACTGTTTATTGGTGTTATGTTCTCACTGTTTAGGTATGTAATGTTCTCACTGTTTATGGGTTTGACATTCTCACTGTTCATGGGTTTGACCTCCGATTGTTTATGGGTGTCACGTTCTCTTTGTTTACGGGTGTGACGTTCACACTGTTTACGGGTGTGATATTCTCACTGTTAATGGGTGTGACGTTCACACTGTTTATGGGTGTGGCATTCTCACAGTTTATGGGTGTGACTTCTCACTGATTATGGGTGTGACTTCTCACTGATTATGGGTGTGACTTCTCACTGTTTATGGGTGTGACATTCTCACTGTTTATGGGTGTGGCATTCTCACATGTTTATGGGTGTGACATTCTCACTGATTATGGGTGTGACTTCTCACTGTTTATGGGTGTGATGTTCACACTGTTTATGGGTTTGGCGTTCTCACTGTTTATGGGTGTGACGTTCACACTCTTTATGGGTGTGGCATTCTCACAGTTTATGGGTGTGACTTCTCACTGATTATGGGTGTGACTTCTCACTGATTATGGGTGTGACTTCTCACTGTTTATGGGTGTGACATTCTCACTGTTTATGGGTGTGGCATTCTCACATGTTTATGGGTGTGACGTTCACACTGTTTTTGAGTTTGATGTTCACACTGTTTTTGGTTCTGATGTTGACACTGTTTATGGGTGTGATGTTCACACTGTTTATGGGTGTGACATTCACCCTGTTAATGGGTGTGACGTTCACACTGTTTATGGGTGTGACATTCTCACTGTTTATGTGTGTGACGTTCTCACTGTTTTTGGGTGTCACGTTCAAACTCTTTTTGGGTGTCACGTTCACACTGTTTATGGGTGTGACATTCACACTGTTTATGGGTGTGACTTTCAGACTGTTTATGGGTGTGACATTCTCAATGTTTTTGGCTGTTACGTGCTTACTGTTTATGGGTGTGACTTCTCACTGTTTATGGCTGTTACGTGCTTACTGTTTATGGGTGTGACTTCTCACTTTTTAGGGGTGTGACATTCTCACTGTTTATGGGTGTCATGTTCACACTTGTTATGGGTTTGTCGTTCACACTTTATGGGTGTGACTTCTCACTGTTTATGGGTGTGACGTTCACACTTTTTTTGGTTGTGACTTCTCAGTGGTTTTGTTTGTTATGTTCTCACTGTTAATGGATGTGACTTTCTCACTGTTTATGTGTGTGATGTTCACACTGTTTTTGGTTGTGATGTTCATACTGTTTTTGGGTGTGATGTTGACAGTGCTTATGGTTGTGACATTCTCACTGTTTATCGGTGTGACGTTCTCACAGTTCATGGTTGTCACTTTCTCACCATTAATGGCTGTGACGTTCACACTGTTTATGGGTGTGACGTTCTCACTGTTTATGTGTGTGATATTCACACTGTTTTTGGGTGTGATATTCACACTGTTTTTGGGTGTGACGTTCGCACTGTTTATGGGTGTGACATTCACACTGTTTATGGGTGTGACGTTGACACTCTTTATGGGTGTGACGTTCTCACTGTTTATCTGTTCAACTGTCTCATTCTTTATGGGTCTGTCACTCTACCTGTTTTATGGGTGTGACGCTCCTACTGTTTGTGGGTGTGACGTTCTCACTGTTTATGGTTGTGAAGTTCTCACTGTTTATGGGTGAGACATTCACACTGATTATGGGTGTGACGTTCACATTGTTTGTGGGTGTGACGTTCTCACTGTTTTTGGGTGTGACGTTCACGCTGTTTTTTGATGTGACATTCTCACTGTTTACGGGTGTGACGTTCACATTGTTTCTGGGTGAGATGTTCACACTGTTTTTGGGTGTGATATTCACACTGTTTATGGGTTTGTTGTTCTCACTGTTTATTGGTGTTATGTTCTCAGTGTTTAGGTATGGAATGTTCACACTGTTTTTGGGTGTGATGTTCACACGGTTAATGGTTGTGACATTCGCACTGTTTATGGGTGTGACGTTCACACTGTTTATGGATGTGATGTTCTCACTGTTTATGTGTGTGACGTTTTCACTGTTTATGTGTGTGATATTCACATTGCTTATGGGTGTGACATTCATACTGTTTATGGGTGTGACATTCACACTGTTTTTGGTTTTGACTTCTCACTGTTTTTGGTTGTGACCTCTCACTGTTTATGGGTGTGACGTTCTCAATGTTTATGGGTGTGATGTTCTCACTGTTTATGGGTGTGACGTTCTCACTTGTTTATGGGTTTGACGTTCACACTGTTTATAGGTGTGACGTTTTCACTGTTCATGGGTGTGACGTTCTCACTGTTTTTGGGTGTGACGTTCACACTGTTTTTTGGTGTGACATTCTCACCGTTTATGGGTGTGACGTTCACATTGATTCTGGGTGGGATGTTCACACTGATTTTGGGTGTGATATTCACACTGTTTATGGGTTTGTTGTTCTCACTATTTATTGGTGTTATGTTCTCACTGTTTAGGTGTGGAATGTTCACATTGTTTTTGGGTGTGATGTTAATGGTTGTGACATTCACACTGTTTATGGGTGTGACGTTCTCACTGTTTATGTGTGTGACGTTTTCACTGTTCATGTATGTGATATTCACACTGTTTATGGGTGTGACATTCACACTGTTTATGGGTGTGACATTCTCACTGTTTATCGGTTAAACCATCTCAATGTTTATGGGTGTGTCACTCTACCTGTTTTAAGGGTGTGACATTCCAAATGTTTACGGGTGTGACATTCTCACAGTTTATGGTTGTGACGTTCTCACCGTTAATGGCTGTGACGTTCACACTGTTTATGGGTGTGACGTTCTCACTGTTTATGTGTGTGATATTCACACTGTTTTTGGGTGTGATATTCACACTGTTTTTGGGTGTGACGTTCGCACTGTTTATGGGTGTGACATTCACACTGTTTATGGGTGTGACGTTGACACTCTTTATGGGTGTAACGTTCTCACTGTTTATCGGTTCAACTGTCTCACTCTTTCTGGGTCTGTCACTCTACCTGTTTTATGGGTGTGACGCTCCTACTGTTTGTGGGTGTGACGTTCTCACTGTTTATGGTTGTGAAGTTCTCACTGTTTATGGGTGAGACATTCACACTGATTATGGGTGTGACGTTCACACTGTTTGTGGGTGTGACGTTCTCACTGTTTATGTGTGTGACGTTCACAATGTTTTTGATGTGTGACGTTCACACAGTTTTTTGATGTGACATTCTCACTGTTTGCGGGTGTGATGTTCACATTGTTTCTGGGTGAGATGTTCAAACTGTTTTTGGGTGTGATATTCACACTGTTTATGGGTTTGTTGTTCTCACTGTTTATTGGTGTTATGTTCTCAGTGTTTAGGTATGGAATGTTCACACTGTTTTTGGGTGTGATGTTCACACGGTTAATGGTTGTGACATTCGCACTGTTTATGGGTGTGACGTTCACACTGTTTATGGATGTGATGTTCTCACTGTTTATGTGTGTGATGTTTTCAATGTTTATGTGTGTGATATTCACACTGTTAATGGGTGTGACATTCTCACTTGTTTATGGGTTTGACGTTCACACTGTTTATGGGTGTGACGTTTTCACTGTTCATGGGTGTGACGTTCTCACTGTTTATCTGTGTGACGTTCTCACTGTTTTTGGGTGTAACATTCACACTGTTTTTTGGTGTGACATTCTCAGCGTTTACGGGTGTGACGTTCACATTGTTTCTGGGTGGGATGTTCACACTGTTTTTGGGTGTGATATTCACACTGTTTATGGGTTTGTTGTTCTCACTATTTATTGGTGTTATGTTCTCACTGTTTAGGTGTGGAATGTTCACACTGTTTTTGGGTGTGATGTTAATGGTTGTGACATTCACACTGTTTATGGGTGTGACGTTCTCACTGTTTATGTGTGTGATGTTTTCACTGTTAATGTATGTGATATTCACACTGTTTATGGGTGTGACATTCACACTGTTTATGGGTGTGACATTCCCACTGTTTGTCGGTTAAACCATCTCAATGTTTATGGGTGTGTCACTCTACCTGTTTTAAGGGTGTGACATTCCAAAAGTTTACGGGTGTGACATTCTCACAGTTTATGGTTGTGACGTTCTCACCGTTAATGGCTGTGACATTCACACTCTTTATGGGTGTGACGTTCTCACTGTTTATGTGTGTGATATTCACACTGTTTTTGGGTGTGATATTCACACTGTTTTTGGGTGTGATGTTCGCACTGTTTATGGGTGTGACATTCACACTGTTTATGGGTGTGACGTTGACACTCTTTATGGGTGTAACGTTCTCACTGTTTATCGGTTCAACTGTCTCAGTCTTTATGGGTCTGTCACTCTACCTGTTTTATGGGTGTGACGCTCCTACTGTTTGTGGGTGTGACGTTCTCACTGTTTATGGTTGTGAAGTTCTCACTGTTTATGGGTGAGACATTCACACTGATTATGGGTGTGACGTTCACACTGTTTATGGGTGTGACGTTCTGACTGTTTATGGTTGTGAAGTTCTCATTGTTTATGGGTGAGACATTCACACTGATTATGGGTGTGACGTTCACACTGTTTGTGGGTGTGACGTTCTCACTGTTTATGTGTGTGACGTTTAAAATGTTTTTGGGTGTGACGTTCACACTGTTTTTTGGTGTGACATTCTCACTGTTTATGGTTGTGACGTTCACATTGTTTCTGGGTGAGATGTTCACACTGTTTTTGGGTGTGATATTCACACTGTTTATGGGTTTGTTGTTCTCACTGTTTATTGGTGTTATGTTCTTAGTGTTTAGGTATGGAATGTTCACACTGTTTTGGGTGTGATGTTCACACGGTTAATGGTTGTGACATTCGCACTGTTTATGGGTGTGACGTTCACACTGTTTATGGATGTGATGTTCTCACTGTTTATGGGTCTGACATTCTCACAGATTATGGGTGTGACTTCTCACTGTTTATGGGTGTGTCTTCTCACTTTTCATGGGTGTGACATTCTCACTGTTTATGGTGTGACTTCTCACTTTTCACGGGTGTGACGTTCTCACTGTTTATGGGTGTGATTTCTCACTGTTTATGGGTGTGACTTCTCACTGTTTATGGGTGTGACTGCTCACTGTTTATGGGCGTGACATTCTCCCTGTTTATTGGTGTGACTTTCTCACTCTTTATGGGAGTGAATTCTCACTGTTTATGGGTGTGACATTCTGACTCTTTATGGGTGTGACTTCTCACTGTTTTAGGGTGTGACCTCTCACTGTTTATGGGTGTGACATTCTCACTCTTTATGGGTGTGACATTCTCACTCTTTATTGGTGTGACCTTCTCACTGTTTATGGGTGTGATGTTTTCACTGTATATGGATATGACTTCTCACTGCTTAAGGGTGTGACGTTCTCACTGTTTATGGGTGTGACATTCACACTTTTTATGGTTGTGACATTTTCACTGTTTATCGGTGTTTTTGGGTGTAACATTCACACTGTTTTTTGGTGTGACATTCTCAGCGTTTACGGGTGTGACGTTCACATTGTTTCTGGGTGGGATGTTCACACTGTTTTTGGGTGTGATATTCACACTGTTTATGGGTTTGTTGTTCTCACTATTTATTGGTGTTATGTTCTCACTGTTTAGGTGTGGAATGTTCACACTGTTTTTGGGTGTGATGTTAATGGTTGTGACATTCACACTGTTTATGGGTGTGACGTTCTCACTGTTTATGTGTGTGATGTTTTCACTGTTAATGTATGTGATATTCACACTGTTTATGGGTGTGACATTCACACTGTTTATGGGTGTGACATTCCCACTGTTTGTCGGTTAAACCATCTCAATGTTTATGGGTGTGTCACTCTACCTGTTTTAAGGGTGTGACATTCCAAAAGTTTACGGGTGTGACATTCTCACAGTTTATGGTTGTGACGTTCTCACCGTTAATGGCTGTGACATTCACACTCTTTATGGGTGTGACGTTCTCACTGTTTATGTGTGTGATATTCACACTGTTTTTGGGTGTGATATTCACACTGTTTTTGGGTGTGATGTTCGCACTGTTTATGGGTGTGACATTCACACTGTTTATGGGTGTGACGTTGACACTCTTTATGGGTGTAACGTTCTCACTGTTTATCGGTTCAACTGTCTCAGTCTTTATGGGTCTGTCACTCTACCTGTTTTATGGGTGTGACGCTCCTACTGTTTGTGGGTGTGACGTTCTCACTGTTTATGGTTGTGAAGTTCTCACTGTTTATGGGTGAGACATTCACACTGATTATGGGTGTGACGTTCACACTGTTTATGGGTGTGACCTTCTGACTGTTTATGGTTGTGAAGTTCTCACTGTTTATGGGTGAGACATTCACACTGATTATGGGTGTGACGTTCACACTGTTTGTGGGTGTGACGTTCTCACTGTTTATGTGTGTGACGTTTAAAATGTTTTTGGGTGTGACGTTCACACTGTTTTTTGGTGTGACATTCTCACTGTTTATGGTTGTGACGTTCACATTGTTTCTGGGTGAGATGTTCACACTGTTTTTGGGTGTGATATTCACACTGTTTATGGGTTTGTTGTTCTCACTGTTTATTGGTGTTATGTTCTTAGTGTTTAGGTATGGAATGTTCACACTGTTTTGGGTGTGATGTTCACACGGTTAATGGTTGTGACATTCGCACTGTTTATGGGTGTGACGTTCACACTGTTTATGGATGTGATGTTCTCACTGTTTATGGGTCTGACATTCTCACAGATTATGGGTGTGACTTCTCACTGTTTATGGGTGTGTCTTCTCACTTTTCATGGGTGTGACATTCTCACTGTTTATGGTGTGACTTCTCACTTTTCACGGGTGTGACGTTCTCACTGTTTATGGGTGTGATTTCTCACTGTTTATGGGTGTGACTTCTCACTGTTTATGGGTGTGACTGCTCACTGTTTATGGGCGTGACATTCTCCCTGTTTATTGGTGTGACTTTCTCACTCTTTATGGGAGTGAATTCTCACTGTTTATGGGTGTGACATTCTGACTCTTTATGGGTGTGACTTCTCACTGTTTTAGGGTGTGACCTCTCACTGTTTATGGGTGTGACATTCTCACTCTTTATGGGTGTGACATTCTCACTCTTTATTGGTGTGACCTTCTCACTGTTTATGGGTGTGATGTTTTCACTGTATATGGATATGACTTCTCACTGCTTAAGGGTGTGACGTTCTCACTGTTTATGGGTGTGACATTCACACTTTTTATGGTTGTGACATTTTCACTGTTTATCGGTGTGACGTTCTCACATTTTATGTGTGTGAAGTTCACACTGTTTATTGGTGTGGAGTTCTCACCGTATATGGGTGTGACATTCTCACGGTTTATCGGTGTGACGTTCTCACTGTTAATGGCTGTGACTTTCTCACTGTTTATGGGTTTGACATTCACAGTGTTGTTGGTTGTGACTTCCAACTGTTTTTGGTTCTGATGATCACACTGTTTATGGGTGTGACGTTCACACTGTTTATGTGTGTGACATTCACACTGTTTATGTGTGTGACGTTCTCACTGTTTATGTGTGTAACGTTCTCACTGTTTTTGGGTGTGACGTTCACACTGTTTTTGGGTTTGGCGTTCACACTGTTTATGGGTGTTACGGTCACACTGTTTTTGGGTGTTATGTTCACACTGTTTACGGTTATGACGTTCTCACTGTTAATGGGTGTGTTGTTCACCCAGTTTATGGGTGTGACATTTTCACTGTTTATGGATGTGACATTCACACTGTTTATGGGTGTGACATTGTCAATGTTCATCGGTGTCACGTTCTCACTGTTTACGGGTGTGAGGTTCACACTGCATATGGGTGTGACGTTCTCACTGTTTATGGGTGTGATGTTCACACTGTTTATGAGTGTGACCTCTCACTGTTTATGAGTGTGGCATTCACACTGTTTATGGGTGTGACGTTCTCACTGTTCATGGGTGTGATGTTCACTCTGTTTTTGGATGTGATATTCACACTGTTTATGGGTTTGTTGTTCTCACTGTTTATTGGTGTTATGTTCTCACTGTTTAGGTATGGAATGTTCACACTGTTTTTGGGTATGATGTTCATACTGTTTATGGGTGTGATGTTCACACTGTTTATGAGTGTGACCTCTCACTGTTTATGAGTGTGGCATTCACACTGTTTATGGGTGTGACGTTCTCACTGTTCATGGGTGTGATGTTCACTCTGTTTTTGGATGTGATATTCACACTGTTTATGGGTTTGTTGTTCTCACTGTTTATTGGTGTTATGTTCTCACTGTTTAGGTATGGAATGTTCACACTGTTTTTGGGTATGATGTTCATACTGTTTTTGGGTGTGATGTTCACACTGTTTATGGATGTAATGTTCACACTGATTTTGGGTATGATGTTCCCACAGTTTATGGGTGTGACGTTCACACTCTTAATGGGTGTGACGTTCTTACTGTTTATCAGTTTAACCGTCTCACTGTTTATGGGTGTGTCGTTCACACTGTTTATGGTTCTGATGTTCTCACTGTTTATGGGTTTGACGTTCTCACTGTTTATGGGTGTGACATTCTCACTGTTTATCGGTGTGATGCTCTCACTGTTCATGGCTGTGACGTTCTCACTGTTTATGGGTGTGACATTCACACTGTTTTTGGTTGTGACTTCCATCTGTTTTTGGTTCTGATGTTCTCACTGTTTATGGGTGTGACATTCTCACTGTTTATTGGTGTGATGTTCACACTGTTTGTGGGTGTGACGTTCTCACTGTTTATGGGTGTGACGTTCACACTGATTATGGGTGTGACGTTCACACTGTTTGTGGGTGTGACATTCTCACTGTTTATGTGTGTGACGTTCACAATGTTTTTGGGTGTGACGTTCACACAGTTTTTTGGTGTGACATTCTCACTGTTTACGGGTGTGACGTTCACATTGTTTCTGGGTGAGATGTTCACACTGTTTTTGGGTGTGATATTCACACTGTTTATGGGTTTGTTGTTCTCACTGTTTATTGGTGTTATGTTCTCAGTATTTAGGTATGGAATGTTCACATTGTTTTTTGGTGTGATGTTCACACGGTTAATGGTTGTGACATTCGCACTGTTTATGGGGGTGACGTTCACACTGTTTATGGATGTGATGTTCTCACTGTTTATGTGTGTGACGTTTTCAATGTTTATGTGTGTGATATTCACACTGTTTATGGGTGTGACATTCACACTGTTTATGGGTGTGACATTCACACTGTTTATGGGTGTGACATTGTCAATGTTCATCGGTGTCACGTTCTCACTGTTTACGGGTGTGACGTTCACACTGCATATGGGTGTGACGTTCTCACTGTTTATGGGTGTGATGTTCACACTGTTTATGAATGTGACCTCTATGAGTGTGGCATTCACACTGTTTATGGGTGTGACGTTCTCACTGTTCATGGGTGTGATGTTCACTCTGTTTTTGGGTGTGATATTCACACTGTTTATGGGTTTGTTGTTCTCACTGTTTATTGGTGTTATGTTCTCACTGTTTAGGTATGGAATGTTCACACTGTTTTTGGGTATGATGTTCATACTGTTTTTGGGTGTGATGTTCACACTGTTTATGGAT
Source organism: Carcharodon carcharias (assembly GCF_017639515.1). Classification (NCBI taxonomy): domain Eukaryota; kingdom Metazoa; phylum Chordata; class Chondrichthyes; order Lamniformes; family Lamnidae; genus Carcharodon; species Carcharodon carcharias. Next base: position 859,588 of record NW_024470545.1, read on the forward strand.
GTAATGTTCACACTGATTTTGGGTATGATGTACCCACTGTTTATGGGTGTGACGTTCACACTCTTAATGGGTGTGACGTTCTTACTGTTTATCGGTTTAACCGTCTCACTGTTTATGGGTGTGTCGTTCACACTGTTTATGGTTCTGATGTTCTCACTGTTTATGGGTTTGACGTTCTCACTGTTTATGGGTGTGACATACTCACTGTTTATCGGTGTGATGCTCTCACTGTTCATGGCTGTGACGTTCTCACTGTTTATGGGTGTGACATTCACACTGTTTTTGGTTGTGACTTCCATCTGTTTTTGGTTCTGATGTTCTCACTGTTTATGGGTGTGACATTCTCACTGTTTATTGGTGTGATGTTCACACTGTTTGTGGGTGTGACGTTCTCACTGTTTATGGGTGTGACGTTCACACTGTTTATGGGTGTGACGTTCTCAATGTTTATCGGTTTAACCGTCTCACTGGTTATCGTTGTGTCACTCTCCCTGTTTAATGGGTGTGACATTCCTACTGTTTATAGGTGTTTTGTTCTCACTGTTTATGGTTGTGACGTTCTCACTGTTTATGGTTGTGATGTTCTCACTGTTTATGTGTGTGACGTTCTCACTGTTTTTAGGTGTGGAGTTTTCACCGTATATGGGTGTGACATTCTCACTGTTTTTCGGTGTGACGTTCTCACAGGTTATGCGTGTGACGTTCACACTGTATATGGGTTTAAGTTCTCACGGTTTATTGGTTTGACGTTCTCTCTGTTTGTGGGTGTGACATTCTCATTGTTAATGGGTGTGACGTTCTCACTATTCATGGTTGTGATTTTCCCACTGTTTATGGGTGTGACGTTCACACTTTTTGGGTGTGATGTTCATACTGTTTTGGGTGTGATGTTCACACTGTTTATGGATGTGATGTTCACACTGTTTATGGGTATGACGTTCTCAATGTTAATGGGCGTGACATTCACACAGTTTATGGGTGTGACGTTCTCACTGTTTATGGGTGTGACGTCTCACTGTTTTTGGTTGTGACTTCTCACTGTTTTGGGTGTGACGTTCACACTGTTTATGGGTGTGACGTTCTCACTGTTTACGTGTGTGATATTCACACTGTTTTTGGGTGTGACGTTCGCACTGTTTATGGGTGTGACATTCACATTGTTTATGGGTGTGACGTTGACACTCTTTATGGGTGTAACGTTCTCACTGTTTATCGGTTCAACTGTCTCACTCTTTATGGGTCTGTCACTCTACCTGTTTTATGGGTGTGACGCTCCTACTGTTTGTGGGTGTGACGTTCTCATTGTTTATGGTTGTGAAGTTCTCACTGTTTATGGGTGAGACATTCACACTGATTATGGGTGTGACGTTCACACTGTTTGTGGGTGTGACGTTCTCACTGTTTATGTGTGTGACGTTCACAATGTTTTTGGGTGTGACGTTCACACAGTTTTTTGGTGTGACATTCTCACTGTTTACGGGTGTGACGTTCACATTGTTTCTGGGTGTGATGTTCACACTGTTTTTGGGTGTGATATTCACACTGTTTATGGGTTTGTTGTTCTCACTGTTTATTGGTGTTATGTTCTCAGTATTTAGGTATGGAATGTTCACATTGTTTTTTGGTGTGATGTTCACACGGTTAATGGTTGTGACATTCGCACTGTTTATGGGTGTGACGTTCACACTGTTTATGGATGTGATGTTCTCACTGTTTATGTGTGTGACGTTTTCAATGTTTATGTGTGTGATATTCACACTGTTTATGGGTGTGACATTCACACTGTTTATGGGTGTGACATTCACACTGTTTATGGGTGTGACATTGTCAATGTTCATCGGTGTCACGTTCTCACTGTTTACGGGTGTGACGTTCACACTGCATATGGGTGTGACGTTCTCACTGTTTATGGGTGTGATGTTCACACTGTTTATGAATGTGACCTCTCACTGTTTATGAGTGTGGCATTCACACTGTTTATGGGTGTGACGTTCTCACTGTTCATGGGTGTGATGTTCACTCTGTTTTTGGGTGTGATATTCACACTGTTTATGGGTTTGTTGTTCTCACTGTTTATTGGTGTTATGTTCTCACTGTTTAGGTATGGAATGTTCACACTGTTTTTGGGTATGATGTTCATACTGTTTTTGCGTGTGATGTTCACACTGTTTATGGATGTAATGTTCACACTGATTTTGGGTATGATGTTCCCACTGTTTATGGGTGTGACGTTCACACTCTTAATGGGTGTGACGTTCTTACTGTTTATCGGTTTAACCGTCTCACTGTTTATGGGTGTGTCGTTCACACTGTTTATGGTTCTGATGTTCTCACTGTTTATGGGTTTGACGTTCTCACTGTTTATGGGTGTGACATTCTCACTGTTTATCGGTGTGATGCTCTCACTGTTCATGGCTGTGACGTTCTCACTGTTTATGGGTGTGACATTCACACTGTTTTTGGTTGTGACTTCCATCTGTTTTTGGTTCTGATGTTCTCACTGTTTATGGGTGTGACATTCTCACTGTTTATTGGTTTGATGTTCACACTGTTTGTGGGTGTGACGTTCTCACTGTTTATGGGTGTGACGTTCACACTGTTTATGGGTGTGACGTTCTCAATGTTTATCGGTTTAACCGTCTCACTGGTTACCATTGTGTCACTCTCCCTGTTTAATGGGTGTGACATTCCTACTGTTTATAGGTGTTTTGTTCTCACTGTTTATGGTTGTGACGTTCTCACTGTTTATGGTTGTGACGTTCTCACTGTTTATGTGTGTGACGTTCTCACTGTTTTTGGGTGTGGAGTTCTCACCGTATATGGGTGTGACATTCTCACTGTTTTTCGGTGTGACGTTCTCACAGGGTTATGCGTGTGACGTTCACACTGTATATGGGTTTAAGTTCTCACGGTTTATTGGTTTGACGTTCTCTCTGTTTGTGGGTGTGACATTCTCATTGTTAATGGGTGTGACGTTCTCACTATTCATGGTTGTGATTTTCCCACTGTTTATGGGTGTGACGTTCACACTTTTTGGGTGTGATGTTCATACTGTTTTGGGTGTGATGTTCACACTGTTTATGGATGTGATGTTCACACTGTTTATGGGTATGACGTTCTCAATGTTAATGGGCGTGACATTCACACAGTTTATGGGTGTGACGTTCTCACTGTTTATGGGTGTGACGTCTCACTGTTTTTGGTTGTGACTTCTCACTGTTTTGGGTGTGACGTTCACACTGTTTATGGGTGTGACGTTCTCACTGTTTACGTGTGTGATATTCACACTGTTTTTGGGTGTGATATTCACACTGTTTTTGGGTGTGACGTTCGCACTGTTTATGGGTGTGACATTCACATTGTTTATGGGTGTGACGTTGACACTCTTTATGGGTGTAACGTTCTCACTGTTTATCGGTTCAACTGTCTCAGTCTTTATGGGTCTGTCACTCTACCTGTTTTATGGGTGTGACGCTCCTACTGTTTGTGGGTGTGACGTTCTCATTGTTTATGGTTGTGAAGTTCTCACTGTTTATGGGTGAGACATTCACACTGATTATGGGTGTGACGTTCACACTGTTTGTGGGTGTGACGTTCTCACTGTTTATGTGTGTGACGTTCACAATGTTTTTGGGTGTGACGTTCACACAGTTTTTTGGTGTGACATTCTCACTGTTTACGGGTGTGACGTTCACATTGTTTCTGGGTGAGATGTTCACACTGTTTTTGGGTGTGATATTCACACTGTTTATGGGTTTGTTGTTCTCACTGTTTATTGGTGTTATGTTCTCAGTGTTTAGGTATGGAATGTTCACATTGTTTTTTGGTGTGATGTTCACACGGTTAATGGTTGTGACATTCGCACTGTTTATGGGTGTGATGTTCACACTGTTTATGGGTGTGACATTCACACTGTTTTTGGTTGTGACTTCTCTCTGTTTTTGGTTGTGACTTCTCACTGTTTATGGGTGTGACGTTCTCCATGTTTATGGGTGTGATATTCTCACTGTTTATGGGTGTGACGTTCTCACTTGTTTATGGGTTTGACGTTCACACTGTTTATGGGTGTGACGTTTTCACTGTTCATGGGTGTGACGTTCTCACTGTTTATGGGTGTGATGTTCACTCTGTTTTTGGGTGTGATATTCACACTGTTTATGGGTTTGTTGTTCTCACTGTTTATTGGTGTTATGTTCTCACTGTTTAGGTATGGAATGTTCACACTGTTTTTGGGTATGATGTTCATACTGTTTTTGGGTGTGATGTTCACACTGTTTATGGATGTAATGTTCACACTGATTTTGGGTATGATGTTCCCACTGTTTATGGGTGTGATGTTCTTACTGTTTATCGGTTTAACCGTCTCACTGTTTATGGGTGTGTCGTTCACACTGTTTATGGTTCTGATGTTCTCACTGTTTATGGGTTTGACGTTCTCACTGTTTATGGGTGTGACATTCTCACTGTTTATCGGTGTGATGCTCTCACTGTTCATGGCTGTGACGTTCTCACTGTTTATGGGTGTGACATTCACACTGTTTTTGGTTGTGACTTCCATCTGTTTTTGGTTCTGATGTTCTCACTGTTTATGGGTGTGACATTCTCACTGTTTATTGGTGTGATGTTCACACTGTTTGTGGGTGTGACGTTCTCACTGTTTATGGGTGTGACGTTCACACTGTTTATGGGTGTGACGTTCTCAATGTTTATCGGTTTAACCGTCTCACTGGTTATCGTTGTGTCACTCTCCCTGTTTAATGGGTGTGACATTCCTACTGTTTATAGGTGTTTTGTTCTCACTGTTTATGGTTGTGACGTTCTGACTGTTTATGGTTGTGACGTTCTCACTGTTTATGTGTGTGACGTTCTCACTGTTTTTGGGTGTGGAGTTCTCACCGTATATGGGTGTGACATTCTCACTGTTTTTCGGTGTGACGTTCTCACAGGTTATGCGTGTGACGTTCACACTGTATATGGGTTTAAGTTCTCACGGTTTATTGGTTTGACGTTCTCTCTGTTTGTGGGTGTGACATTCTCATTGTTAATGGGTGTGAGGTTCTCACTATTCATGGTTGTGATTTTCCCACTGTTTATGGGTGTGACGTTCACACTTTTTGGGTGTGATGTTCATACTGTTTTGGGTGTGATGTTCACACTGTTTATGGATGTGATGTTCACACTGTTTATGGGTATGACGTTCTCAATGTTAATGGGCGTGACATTCACACAGTTTATGGGTGTGACGTTCTCACTGTTTATGGGTGTGACGTCTCACTGTTTTTGGTTGTGACTTCTCACTGTTTTGGGTGTGACGTTCACACTGTTTATGGGTGTGACGTTCTCACTGTTTACGTGTGTGATATTCACACTGTTTTTGGGTGTGATATTCACACTGTTTTTGGGTGTGACGTTCGCACTGTTTATGGGTGTGACATTCACATTGTTTATGGGTGTGACGTTGACACTCTTTATGGGTGTAACGTTCTCACTGTTTATCGGTTCAACTGTCTCACTCTTTATGGGTCTGTCACTCTACCTGTTTTATGGGTGTGACGCTCCTACTGTTTGTGGGTGTGACGTTCTCATTGTTTATGGTTGTGAAGTTCTCACTGTTTATGGGTGAGACATTCACACTGATTATGGGTGTGACGTTCACACTGTTTGTGGGTGTGACGTTCTCACTGTTTATGTGTGTGACATTCACAATGTTTTTGGGTGTGACGTTCACACAGTTTTTTGGTGTGACATTCTCACTGTTTACGGGTGTGACGTTCACATTGTTTCTGGGTGAGATGTTCACACTGTTTTTGGGTGTGATATTCACACTGTTTATGGGTTTGTTGTTCTCACTGTTTATTGGTGTTATGTTCTCAGTGTTTAGGTATGGAATGTTCACATTGTTTTTTGGTGTGATGTTCACACGGTTAATGGTTGTGACATTCGCACTGTTTATGGGTGTGACGTTCACACTGTTTATGGATGTGATGTTCTCACTGTTTATGTGTGTGACGTTTTCAATGTTTATGTTTGTGATATTCACACTGTTTATGGGTGTGACATTCACACTGTTTATGGGTGTGACATTCACACTGTTTTTGGTTGTGACTTCTCTCTGTTTTTGGTTGTGACTTCTCACTGTTTATGGGTGTGACGTTCTCCATGTTTATGGGTGTGATATTCTCATTGTTTATGGGTGTGACGTTCTCACTTGTTTATGGGTTTGACGTTCACACTGTTTATGGGTGTGACGTTTTCACTGTTCATGGGTGTGACGTTCTCACTGTTTATGGGTGCGACGTACACACTGTTTTTGTTTGTGATTTCTCTTTGTTTTTGGATGTGACTTCTCATTGTTTATGTGTGTGACCTTCTCACTGTTTATGGGTGTGACATTCTCACTGTTTATGGATGTGTCTTCTCACTGTTTATGGGTGTGACATTCTCACTGTTTATTGGTGTGATGTTCACACTGTTTGTGGGTGTGACGTTCTCACTGTTTATGGGTGTGACGTTCACACTGTTTATGGGTGTGACGTTCTCAATGTTTATCGGTTTAACCGTCTCACTGTTTATCGTTGTGTCACTCTCCCTGTTTAATGGGTGTGACATTCCTACTGTTTATAGGTGTTTTGTTCTCACTGTTTATGGTTGTGACGTTCTCACTGTTTTTGGGTGTGGAGTTCTCACCGTATATGGGTGTGACATTCTCACTGTTTTTCGGTGTGACGTTCTCACAGTTTATGCGTGTGACGTTCACACTGTATATGGGTTTAAGTTCTCACGGTTTATTGGTTTGACGTTCTCTCTGTTTGTGGGTGTGACATTCTCATTGTTAATGGGTGTGACGTTCTCACTATTCATGGTTGTGATTTTCCCACTGTTTATGGGTGTGACGTTCACACTTTTTGGGTGTGATGTTCATACTGTTTTGGGTGTGATGTTCACACTGTTTATGGATGTGATGTTCACACTGTTTATGGGTATGACGTTCTCAATGTTAATGGGCATGACATTCTCACAGTTTATGGGTGTGACGTTCTCACTGTTTATGTGTGTGATATTCACACTGTTTTTGGGTGTGATATTCACACTGTTTTTGGGTGTGACGTTCGCACTGTTAATGGGTGTGTTGTTCACCCAGTTTATGGGTGTGACATTTTCACTGTTTATGGATGTGACATTCACACTGTTTATGGGTGTGACATTGTCACTGTTCATCGGTGTCACGTTCTCACTGTTTACGGGATTGACGTTCACACTGCATATGGGTGTGACGTTCTCACTGTTTATGGGTGTGATGTTCACGCTGTTTATGAGTGTGACCTCTCACTGTTTATGAGTGTGGCATTCACACTGTTTATGGGTGTGACGTTCTCACTGTTCATGGGTGTGATGTTCACTCTGTTTTTGGGTGTGATATTCACACTGTTTATGGGTTTGTTGTTCTCACTGTTTATTGGTGTTATGTTCTCACTGTTTAGGTATGGAATGTTCACACTGTTTTTGGGTATGATGTTCATACTGTTTTTGGGTGTGATGTTCACACTGTTTATGGATGTAATGTTCACACTGATTTTGGGTATGATGTTCCCACTGTTTATGGGTGTGACGTTCACACTCTTAATGGGTGTGACGTTCTTACTGTTTATCAGTTTAACCATCTCACTGTTTATGGGTGTGTCGTTCACACTGTTTATGGTTCTGATGTTCTCACTGTTTATGGGTTTGACGTTCTCACTGTTTATGGGTGTGACATTCTCACTGTTTATCGGTGTGATGCTCTCACTGTTCATGGCTGTGACGTTCTCACTGTTTATGGGTGTGACATTCACACTGTTTTTGGTTGTGACTTTCATCTGTTTTTGGTTCTGATGTTCTCACTGTTTATGGGTGTGACATTCTCACTGTTTATTGGTGTGATGTTCACACTGTTTGTGGGTGTGACGTTCTCACTGTTTATGGGTGTGACGTTCACACTGTTTATGGGTGTGACGTTCTCAATGTTTATCGGTTTAACCGTCTCACTGGTTATCGTTGTGTCACTCTCCCTGTTTAATGGGTGTGACATTCCTACTGTTTATAGGTGTTTTGTTCTCACTGTTTATGGTTGTGACGTTCTCACTGTTTATGGTTGTGACGTTCTCACTGTTTATGTGTGTGACGTTCTCACTGTTTTTGGGTGTGGAGTTCTCACCGTATATGGGTGTGACATTCTCACTGTTTTTCGGTGTGACGTTCTCACAGGTTATGCGTGTGACGTTCACACTGTATATGGGTTTAAGTTCTCACGGTTTATTGGTTTGACGTTCTCTCTGTTTGTGGGTGTGACATTCTCATTGTTAATGGGTGTGACGTTCTCACTATTCATGGTTGTGATTTTCCCACTGTTTATGGGTGTGACGTTCACACTTTTTGGGTGTGATGTTCATACTGTTTTGGGTGTGATGTTCACACTGTTTATGGATGTGATGTTCACACTGTTTATGGGTATGACGTTCTCAATGTTAATGGGCGTGACATTCACACAGTTTATGGGTGTGACGTTCTCACTGTTTATGGGTGTGACGTCTCACTGTTTTTGGTTGTTACTTCTCACTGTTTTGGGTGTGACGTTCACACTGTTTATGGGTGTGACGTTCTCATTGTTTACGTGTGTGATATTCACACTTTTTTTGGGTGTGATATTCACATTGTTTTTGGGTGTGACGTTCGCACTGTTTATGGGTGTGACATTCACATTGTTTATGGGTGTGACGTTGACACTCTTTATGGGTGTAACGTTCTCACTGTTTATCGGTTCAACTGTCTCACTCTTTATGGGTCTGTCACTCTACCTGTTTTATGGGTGTGACGCTCCTACTGTTTGTGGGTGTGACGTTCTCATTGTTTATGGTTGTGAAGTTCTCACTGTTTATGGGTGAGACATTCACACTGATTATGGGTGTGACGTTCACACTGTTTGTGGGTGTGACGTTCTCACTGTTTATGTGTGTGACGTTCACAATGTTTTTGGGTGTGACGTTCACACAGTTTTTTGGTGTGACATTCTCACTGTTTACGGGTGTGACGTTCACATTGTTTCTGGGTGTGATGTTCTCAGTGTTTAGGTATGGAATGTTCACATTGTTTTTTGGTGTGATGTTCACACGGTTAATGGTTGTGACATTCTCACTGTTTATGGGTGTGACGTTCACACTGTTTATGGATGTGATGTTCTCACTGTTTATGTGTGTGACGTTTTCAATGTTTATGTGTGTGATATTCACACTGTTTATGGGTGTGACATTCACACTGTTTATGGGTGTGACATTCACACTGTTTTTGGTTGTGACTTCTCACTGTTTTTGGTTGTGACTTCTCACTGTTTATGGGTGTGACGTTCTCAATGTTTATGGGTGTGATATTCTCACTGTTTATGGGTGTGACGTTCTCACTTGTTTATGGGTTTGACGTTCACACTGTTTATGGGTGTGACGTTTTCACTGTTCATGGGTGTGACGTTCTCAATGTTTATGGGTGCGACGTACACACTGTTTTTGTTTGTGATTTCTCTTTGTTTTTGGATGTGACTTCTCATTGTTTATGTGTGTGACCTTCTCACTGTTTATGGGTGTGACATTCTCACTGTTTATTGGTGTGATGTTCACACTGTTTGTGGGTGTGACGTTCTCACTGTTTATGGGTGTGACGTTCACACTGTTTATGGGTGTGACGTTCTCAATGTTTATCCGTTTAACCGTCTCACTGTTTATCGTTGTGTCACTCTCCCTGTTTAATGGGTGTGAATTCTCACTGTTTATGGGTGTGACATTCTGACTCTTTATGGGTGTGACATTCTCACTCTTTATTGGTGTGACGTTCTCACTGTTTATGGGTGTGACGTTTTCACTGTATATGGATATGACTTCTCACTGCTTAAGGGTGTGACGTTCTCACTGGTTATGGGTGTGACATTCACACTTTTTATGGTTGTGACATTTTCACTGTTTATCGGTGTGACGTTCTCACATTTTATGTGTGTGAAGTTCACACTGTTTATGGGTGTGGAGTTCTCACCGTATATGGGTGTGACATTCTCACGGTTTATCGGTGTGACGTGCTCACTGCTAATGGCTGTGACTTTCTCACTGTTTATGGGCGTGACATTCACACTGTTTTTGGTTGTGACTTCCAACTGTTTTTGGTTCTGATGTTCTCACTGTTTATGGGGGTGACGTTCACACTGTTTATGTGTGTGACGTTCACACTGTTTATGTGTGTGACGTTCTCACTGTATATGTGTGTAACGTTCTCACTGTTTTTGGGTGTGACGTTCACACTGTTTTTAGGTTTGGCGTTCACACTGTTTATGGGTGTGACAGTCACACTGTTTTTGGGTGTTATGTTCACACTGTTTATGGTTATGAAGTTCTCACTGTGAATGGGTGTGTTGTTCTCCCAGTTTATGGGTGTGACATTTTCACTGTTTATGGATGTGACATTCACACTGTTTATGTGTGTGACATTGTCACTGTTCACCGGTGTCACGTTCTCACTATTTACGGGTGTGACGTTCACACTGTATATGGGTGTGATGTTCTCACTGTTTATGGGTGTGATGTTCACACTGTTTATGAGTGTGACCTCTCACTGTTTATGGGTGTGGCATTCACACTGTTTATGGGTGTGACGTTCTCACTGTTCATGGGTGTGATGTTCTCACTGTTTTTGGGTATGATGTTCATACTGTTTTTGGGTGTGATGTTCACACTGTTTATGGATGTAATGTTCACACTGATTTTGGGTATGATGTTCCCACTGTTTATGGGTGTGATGTTCACACTCTTAATGGCTGTGACGTTCTTACTGTTTATCGGTTTAACTGTCTCACTGTTTATGGGTGTGTCGTTCACACTGTTTATGGTTCTGATGTTCTCACTGTTTATGGGTTTGACGTTCTCACTGTTTATGGGTGTGACATTCTCACTGTTTATCGGTGTGATGCTCTCACTGTTCATGGCTGTGACGTTCTCACTGTTTATGGGTGTGACATTCACACTGTTTTTGGTTGTGACTTCCAACTGTTTTTGGTTCTGATGTTCTCACTGTTTATGGGTATGACGTTCTCACTGTTTATGGGTGTGACGTTCACACTGTTTATGGGTGTGACGTTCTCACTGTTTATCGGTTTAACCGTCTCACTGTTTATCGTTGTGTCACTCTCCCTGTTTAATGGGTGTGACATTCCTACTGTTTATAGGTGTTTTGTTCTCACTGTTTATGGTTGTGACGTTCTCACTGTTTATGGTTGTAACGTTCTCACTGTTTTTGGGTGTGGAGTTCTCACCGTATATGGGTGTGACATTCTCACTGTTTTTCGGTGTGACGTTCTCACAGTTTATGCGTGTGACGTTCACACTGTATATGGGTTTAAGTTCTCACGGTTTATTGGTTTGACGTTCTCTCTGTTTGTGGGTGTGACATTCTCATTGTTAATGGGTGTGACGTTCTCACTGTTCATGGTTGTGATTTTCTCACTGTGTATGTGTTTATAGGTGTTTTGTTCTCACTGTTTATGGTTGTGACGTTCTCACTGTTTATGGTTGTGACGTTCTCACTGTTTTTGGGTGTGGAGTTCTCACCGTATATGGGTGTGACATTCTCACTGTTTTTCGGTGTGACGTTCTCACAGTTTATGCGTGTGACGTTCACACTGTATATGGGTTTAAGTTCTCACGGTTTATTGGTTTGACGTTCTCTCTGTTTGTGGGTGTGACATTCTCATTGTTAATGGGTGTGACGTTCTCACTGTTCATGGTTGTGATTTTCTCACTGTGTATGTGACGTATGTCACTGTGTGTGACGTTCACACTTTTTGGGTGTGATGTTCATACTGTTTTGGGTGTGATGTTCACACTGTTTATGGATGTGATGTTCACACTTTTTATGGGTATGACGTTCTCAATGTTAATGGGCGTGATATTCTCACAGTTTATGGGTGTGACGTTCTCACTGTTTATGGGTGTGACGTCTCACTGTTTTTGGTTGTGACTTCTCACTGGTTATGGGTGTGATTTCTCACTGTTTATGGGCGTGACATTCTCACTGTTTCTGGGTGTGAAGTTCTCACTGATTATGGATGTGACATTCTCACTGTTTATGGGTGTGAGGTTCTCACTGATTATGGGTGTGATGTTCTCACTGTTTATGGGTGTGTTGTTCACACTGTTTTTGAGTTTGACATTCTCACTGTTTATGGGTGTGACGTTCTCACTGTTTTTGGGTGTGACATTCACACTGTTTATGGGTTTGATGTTCTCACTGTTTATGGGTTTGTTGTTCTCACTATTTATTGGTGTTATGTTCTCACTGTTTAGGTGTGGAATGTTCACACTGTTTTTGGGTGTGATGTTAATGTTTGTGACATTCACACTGTTTATGGGTGTGACATTCACACTGTTTATGGGTGTGACATTCTCACTGTTTATCGGTTAAAACGTCTCAATGTTTATGGGTGTGTCACTCTACCTGTTTTAAGGATGTGACATTCCAAATGTTTACGGGTGTGACGTTCTCACAGTTTATGGTTGTGACATTCTCACCGTTAATGGCTGTGACGTTCACATTGTTTATGGGTGTGACATTCTCACTGTTTATGTGTGTGATATTCACACTGTTTTTGGGTGTGATATTCACACTGTTTTTGGGTGTGACGTTCGCACTGTTTATGGGTGTGACATTCACACTGTTTATGGGTGTGACGTTGACACTCTTTATGGGTGTGACATTCTCACTGTTTATCGGTTCAACTGTCTCACTCTTTCTGGGTCTGTCACTCTACCTGTTTTATGGGTGTGACGCTCCTACTGTTTGTGGGTGTGACGTTCTGACTGTTTATGGTTGTGAAGTTCTCACTGTTTATGGGTGAGACATTCACACTGATTATGGGTGTGACGTTCACACTGTTTGTGGGTGTGACGTTCTCACTGTTTATGTGTGTGACGTTCTCACTGTTTTTGGGTGTGACGTTCACACTGTTTTTGAGTTTGATGTTCATACTGTTTTTGGGTGTGATGTTGACACTGTTTACGGGTGTGACGTTCCCACTGTTTATGGGTGTGATGTTCCCACTGTTTATGGTTGTGCTGTTCTCACATGTTTATGGGTGTGACGTTCACACTGTTTTTGAGTTTGATGTTCATACTGTTTTTGGATGTGATGTTGACACTGTTTATGGGTGTGATGTTCACACTGTTTATGGGTGTGACATTCACCCTGTTTATGGGGGTGACGTTCACACTGTTAATGGGTGTGACGTTCTCACTGTTTATGTGTGTGACGTTCTCACTGTTTTTGGGTGTGACGTTCACACTGTATATGGGTGTGACATTCTCACCATTTACGGGTGTGACGTTCACATTGTTTCTGGGTGAGATGTTCACACTGTTTTTGGGTGTGATATTCACACTGTTTATGGGTTTGTTGTTCTCACTGTTTATTGGTGTTATGTTCTCAGTGTTTAGGTATGGAATGTTCACACTGTTTTTGGGTGTGACGTTAATGGTTGTGACATTCACACTGTTTATGGGTGTGACGTTCTCACTGTTTATGTGTGTGACGTTCTCACTGTTTTTGAGTTTGATGTTCATACTGTTTTTGGGTGTGATGTTCACACTGTTTATGGGTGTGATGTTCACACAGTTTATGGGTGTGACATTCACCCTGTTTATGGGTTTGACGTTCACGCTGTTTGTGGGTGTGATGTTCTCACTGTTTATGTGTGTGACGTTCTCACTGTTTTTGGGTGTGGAGTTGTCACCGTATATGGGTGTGACATTCTCACTGTTCTTCGGTGTGAGGTTCTCACAGTTTATGCGTGTGATGTTCACACTGTATATGGGTTAAAGTTCTCACTGTTTATGGGTTTGACGTTCTCTCTGTTTGTGGGTGTGACATTCACACTTTTTGGGTGTGATGTTCATACTGTTTTAGGGTGTGATGTTCACACTGTTTATGGATGTGATGTTCACACTGTTTATGGGTATGACGTTCTCAATGTTAATGGGCGTGACGTTCTCACTGTTTATGGGTGTGACTTCCAACTGTTTTTGGTTCTGATGTTCTCACTGTTTATGGGTGTAACATTCACACTGTTTATTGGTGTGATGTTCACACTGTTTATGGGTGTGACGTTCTCACTGTTTTTGTGTGTGATGTTCTCACTGTTTTTGGGTGTGACATTCACACTGTTTTTGGGTGCGAAATTCACACTGTTTATGGGTGTGATGTTCACACTGTTTGTGGGTGTGACGTTCTCAATGTTTATTGGTTTATTCGTCTCACTGTTTATGTGTGCGTCATTCTCGTTTTAAGGGTGTGACGTTCCTACTGTTTATGGGTGTTATGTTCACACTGTTTATGGTTCTGACGTTCTCACTGTTTATGGGTGTGATGTTCTCCCAGTTAATGGGTGTGACATTTTCACTGTTTATGGATGTGACATTCACACTGTTTATGGGTGTGACATTATCACTGTTCATCGATGTAACGTTCTCATTGTTTATGGGCGTGACATTCTCACTGTTTATGGGTGTGAAGTTCTCACTGATTATGGGTGTAATGTTCTCACTGTTTATGGGTGTGTTGTTCACACTGTTTTTGAGTTTGACATTCTCACTGTTTATGGGTGTGACGTTCTCACTGTTTTTGGGTGTGACGTTCACACTGTTTATGGGTTTGATGTTCTCACTGTTTATTGGTGTTATGTTCTCATTGTTTAGGTATGGAATGTTCACACCGTTTTTGGGTGAGATGTTCACACTGTTAATGGTTGTGACATTCACACTGTTTATGGGTCTGACGTTCACATTGTTTATGGGTGTGACGTTCACACTGTTTATGTGTGTGACGTTCACCCTGTTTTTGGGTGTGATATTCACACTGTTTTTGGGTGTGACGTTCACACTGTTTATGGGTGTGACGTTCACACTGTTTATGGGTGTGACCTTCTCACTGTTTATGTGTGTGACCTTCTCACTGTTAATGGGTTTGATGTTCACACTGTTTATGGGTGTGACGTTCTCTCTGTCCATGGGTGTGACGTTCAAAATGTTTTTGGTTGTGACTTCTCACTGTTTATGGGTATGACGTTCTCACTGTTTATGGGTGTGACGTTCTCACTGTTAATGGGTTTGACGTTCACACTGTTTATGGGTGTGATGTTCACACTGTTTTTGGGTGTGACGTTCACACTGGTTATGGGTTTGACGTTCTCACTGTTTATTGGTGTGACATTCCAACTGTTTATCGGTGTGACGTTCTCACTATTTATGGCTGTGACGTTCTCACTATTTATGGCTGTGACATTCACACTGTTTTTGGTTGTGACTTCCAACTGTTTTTGGTTCTGATGTTCTCACTGTTTATGGGTGTGACATTCACACTGTTTATGGGTGTGACATTCTCACTGTTTATGTGTGTGACGTTCTCACTGTTTATGGGTGTGACATTCACACTGTTTTTGGGTGCGAACTTCACCCTGTTTATGGGTGTGATGTTCACACTGTTTGTGGGTGTGATGTTCTCAATGTTTATTGGTTTAATCGTCTCACTGTTTATGTGTGCGTCACTCTCGTTTTAAGGGTGTGACGTTCCTACTGTTTATGGGTGTGACATTCTCACTGTTTATGGGTGTGATGTTCTCCCAGTTAATGGGTGTGACATTTTCACTGTTTATGGATGTGACATTCACACTGTTTATGGGTGTGACATTATCACTGTTCATCGATGTAACGTTCTCATTGTTTATGGGCGTGACATTCTCACTGTTTATGGGTGTGAAGTTCTCACTGATTATGGGTGTAATGTTCTCACTGTTTATGGGTGTGTTGTTCACACTGTTTTTGAGTTTGACATTCTCACTGTTTATGGGTGTGACGTTCTCACTGTTTTTGGGTGTGACGTTCACACTGTTTATGGGTTTGATGTTCTCACTGTTTATTGGTGTTATGTTCTCATTGTTTAGGTATGGAATGTTCACACCGTTTTTGGGTGAGATGTTCACACTGTTAATGGTTGTGACATTCACACTGTTTATGGGTCTGACGTTCACACTGTTTATGGGTGTGACTTTCACACTGTTTATGTGTGTGACGTTCACCCTGTTTTTGGGTGTGATATTCACACTGTTTTTGGGTGTGACGTTCACACTGTTTATGGGTGTGACGTTCACACTGTTTATGGGTGTGACCTTCTCACTGTTTATGTGTGTGACCTTCTCACTGTTAATGGGTTTGATGTTCACACTGTTTATGGGTGTGACGTTCTCTCTGTCCATGGGTGTGACGTTCAAAATGTTTTTGGTTGTGACTTCTCACTGTTTATGGGTATGACGTTCTCACTGTTTATGGGTGTGACGTTCTCACTGTTAATGGGTTTGACGTTCACACTGTTTATGGGTGTGACGTTCTCACTATTCATGGGTGTGTCGTTCTCACTGTTAATGGGTGCGACATACACGCTGTTTTTGTTTGTGATTTCTCACTGTTTTTGGTTGTGACTTCTCATTGTTTATGTGTGTGACGTTCTCACTGTTTATGGGTGTGAAGTTCTCACTGATTATGGGTGTAATGTTCTCACTGTTTATGGGTATGTCGTTCACACTGTTTATGGTTGTGACTTCTCACTGTTTATGGGTGTGACATTCTCACTGATTATGGGTGTGACTTCTCACTGTTTATGGGTGTGACTTCTCACTGTTTATGGGTGTGACATTCTCACTGTTAATGGGTGTGACATTCTCACTGATTATGGTTGTGACTTCTCACTGTTTATGGGTGTGACATTCTCACTGATTATGGGTGTGACTTCTCACTGTTTATGGGTGTGAATTCTCACTGTTTTTGGTTGAGACTTCTCACTGTTTATAGGTGTGACGTTCCTACTGTTTATAGGTGTGATGTTCTCACTGTTTATGGGTGTGACATTCACACTGTTTTTGAGTTTGATGTTCATACTCTTTTTGGGTGTGATGTTGACACTGTTTATGGGTGTGACGTTCCTACTGTTTATTGGTGTGATGTTCTCACTGTTTATGCTTGTGATGTTCTCTATGTTTCTGGGTGTGACGTTCACACTGTTTTTGAGTTTGATGTTCATACTGTTTGTGGGTGTGGCATTCACACTGTTTATGGGTGTGACATTCACACTGTTTTTGGGTGTGATGTTCACACTGTTTGTGGGTGTGACATTCTCAATTTTGATCGGTTTAATCGTCTCACTGTTTATGGGTGCGTCACTCTCCCTGTTCTATGGGTGTGACGTTCCTACTGTTTATGGGTGTGATGTTCACACTGTTTTTGGGTGTGACGTTCACACTGTTTATGGGTTTGACGTTCTCACTGTTTATGGGTGTGACATTCCAACTTGTTTATCGGTGTGACGTTCTCACTATTTATGGCTGTGACGTTCTCACTATTTATGGCTGTGACATTCACACTGTTTTTGGTTGTGACTTCCAACTGTTTTTGGTTCTGATCTTCTCACTGTTTATGGGTGTGACATTCACACTGTTTATTGGTGTGATGTTCACACTGTTTATGGGTGTGACGTTCTCACTGTTTATGTGTGTGACGTTCTCACTGTTTTTGGGTGCGACATTCACACTGTTTATGGGTGTGATGTTCACACTGTTTGTGGGTGTGACGTTCTCAATGTTTATCAGTTTAATCGTCTCACTGTTTATGTGTGCGTCACTCTCGTTTTATGGGTGTGACGTTACTTTTGTTTATGGGCGTGACATTCTCACTGTTTATGGGTGTGACATTCTCACTGTTTATGGGTGTGACGTCTCACTGTTTTTGGTTGTGACTTCTCACTGTTTATGGGTGTGACATTCTCACTGTTTATGGGCGTGACATTCCCACTGTTTATGGGTGTGAGGTTCTCACTGATTATGGGTGTGACATTCTCACTGTTTATGGGTGTGAAGTCCTCACTGTTTATGGGCGTGACATTCTCACTGTTTATGGGTGTGAAGTTCTCACTGATTATGGGTGTGATGTTCTCACTGTTTATGGGTGTGTTGTTCACACTGTTTTTGAGTTTGACATTCTCACTGTTTATGGGTGTGAAGTTCTCACTGTTTTTGGGTGCGACGTTCACACTGTTTATGGGTTTGATGTTCTCACTGTTTATTGGTGTTATGTTCTCACTGTTTAGGTATGGAATGTTCACACCGTTTTTGGGTGAGATGTTCACACTGTTAATGGTTGTGACATTCACACTGTTTATGGGTCTGTCGTTCATACTGTTTATGGGTGTGACGTTCACACTGTTTATGTGTGTGACGTTCACCCTGTTTTTGGGTGTGATATTCACACTGTTTTTGGGTGTGACGTTCACACTGTTTATGGGTGTGACGTTCACACTGTTTATGGGTGTGACCTTCTCACTGTTTATGTGTGTGACCTTCTCACTGTTAATGGGTTTGATGTTCACACTGTTTATGGGTGTGACGTTCTCTCTGTCCATGGGTGTGACGTTCAAAATGTTTTTGGTTGTGACTTCTCACTGTTTATGGGTATGACGTTCTCACTGTTTATGGGTGTGACGTTCTCACTGTTTATGGGTGTGACGTTCTCACTGTTTATGGGTGTGACGTTCTCACTGTTAATGGGTTTGACGTTCACATTGTTTATGGGTGTGACGTTCTCACTGTTCATGGGTGTGTCGTTCTCACTGTTTATGGGTGTGACGTTCTCACTGTTAATGGGTTTGACGTTCACACTGTTTCTGCGTGTGACGTTCTCACTGTTCATGGGTGTGCCGTTCTCACTGTTTATGGGTGCGACATACACGCTGTTTTTGTTTGTGATTTCTCACTGTTTTTGGTTGTGACTTCTCATTGTTTATGTGTGTGACGTTCTCACTGTTTATGGGTATGGCGTTCACACTGTTTATGGGTATCACGTTCACACTTTTTATGGGTATGTCGTTCACACTGTTTATGGTTGTGACTTCTCACTGTTTATGGGTGTGACATTCTCACTGATTATGGGTGTGACTTCTCACTGTTTATGGGTGTGACTTCTCACTGTTTATGGGTGTGACATTCTCACTGTTTATGGGTGTGACATTCTCACTGATTATGGGTGTGACTTCTCACTGTTTATGGGTGTGACATTCTCACTGATTATGGGTGTGACTTCTCACTGTTTATGGGTGTGAATTCTCACTGTTTTTGGTTGAGACTTCTCACTGTTTATAGGTGTGACGTTCCTACTGTTTATAGGTGTGATGTTCTCACTGTTTATGGGTGTGACGTTCACACTGTTTTTGAGTTTGATGTTCATACTCTTTTTGGGTGTGATGTTGACACTGTTTATGGGTGTGACGTTCCTACTGTTTATGGGTGTGATGTTCTCACTGTTTATGCTTGTGATGTTCTCTATGTTTCTGGGTGTGACGTTCACACTGTTTTTGAGTTTGATGTTCATACTGTTTGTGGGTGTGACATTCACACTGTTTATGGGTGTGACATTCACACTGTTTTTGGGTGTGATGTTCACACTGTTTGTGGGTGTGACATTCTCAATTTTGATCGGTTTAATCGTCTCACTGTTTATGGGTGCGTCACTCTCCCTGTTCTATGGGTGTGACGTTCCTACTGTTTATGGGTGTGATGTTCACACTGTTTTTGGGTGTGACGTTCACACTGTTTATGGGTTTGACGTTCTCACTGTTTATGGGTGTGACATTCCAACTTGTTTATCGGTGTGACGTTCTCACTATTTATGGCTGTGACGTTCTCACTATTTATGGCTGTGACATTCACACTGTTTTTGGTTGTGACTTCCAACTGTTTTTGGTTCTGATCTTCTCACTGTTTATGGGTGTGACATTCACACTGTTTATTGGTGTGATGTTCACACTGTTTATGGGTGTGACGTTCTCACTGTTTATGTGTGTGACGTTCTCACTGTTTTTGGGTGTGACATTCACACTGTTTTTGGGTGCGACATTCACACTGTTTATGGGTGTGATGTTCACACTGTTTGTGGGTGTGACGTTCTCAATGTTTATCGGTTTAATCGTCTCACTGTTTATGTGTGCGTCACTCTCGTTTTATGGGTGTGACGTTACTTCTGTTTATGGGCGTGACACTCTCACTGTTTATGGGTGTGACATTCTCACTGTTTATGGGTGTGACGTCTCACTGTTTTTGGTTGTGACTTCTCACTGTTTATGGGTGTGACGTTCTCACTGTTTATGGGCGTGACATTCCCACTGTTTATGGGTGTGAGGTTCTCACTGATTATGGGTGTGACATTCTCACTGTTTATGGGTGTGAAGTCCTCACTGTTTATGGGCGTGACATTCTCACTGTTTATGGGTGTGAAGTTCTCACTGATTATGGGTGTGATGTTCTCACTGTTTATGGGTGTGTTGTTCACACTGTTTTTGAGTTTGACATTCTCACTGTTTATGGGTGTGAAGTTCTCACTGTTTTTGGGTGCGACGTTCACACTGTTTATGGGTTTGATGTTCTCACTGTTTATTGGTGTTATGTTCTCACTGTTTAGGTATGGAATGTTCACACCGTTTTTGGGTGAGATGTTCACACTGTTAATGGTTGTGACATTCACACTGTTTATGGGTGTGTCGTTCATACTGTTTATGGGTGTGACGTTCACACTGTTTATGTGTGTGACGTTCACCCTGTTTTTGGGTGTGATATTCACACTGTTTTTGGGTGTGACGTTCACACTGTTTATGGGTGTGACGTTCACACTGTTTATGGGTGTGACCTTCTCACTGTTTATGTGTGTGACCTTCTCACTGTTAATGGGTTTGATGTTCACACTGTTTATGGGTGTGACGTTCTCTCTGTCCATGGGTGTGACGTTCTCAATGTTTTTGGTTGTGACTTCTCACTGTTTATGGGTATGACATTCTCACTGTTCATGGGTGTGACGTTCTCACTGTTTATGGGTGTGACGTTCTCACTGTTTATGGGTGTGACGTTCTCACTGTTAATGGGTTTGACGTTCACATTGTTTATGGGTGTGACGTTCTCACTGTTCATGGGTGTGTCGTTCTCACTGTTTATGGGTGTGACGTTCTCACTGTTAATGGGTTTGACGTTCACACTGTTTCTGCGTGTGACGTTCTCACTGTTCATGGGTGTGCCGTTCTCACTGTTTATGGGTGCGACATACACGCTGTTTTTGTTTGTGATTTCTCACTGTTTTTGGTTGTGACTTCTCATTGTTTATGTGTGTGACTTCTCACTGTTTATGGGTATGGCGTTCACACTGTTTATGGGTATCACGTTCACACTTTTTATGGGTATGTCGTTCACACTGTTTATGGTTGTGACTTCTCACTGTTTATGGGTGTGACATTCTCACTGATTATGGGTGTGACTTCTCACTGTTTATGGGTGTGACATTCTCACTGTTTATGGGTGTGACATTCTCACTGATTATGGGTGTGACTTCTCACTGTTTATGGGTGTGACATTCTCACTGATTATGGGTGTGACTTCTCACTGTTTATGGGTGTGAATTCTCACTGTTTTTGGTTGAGACTTCTCACTGTTTATAGGTGTGACGTTCCTACTGTTTATAGGTGTGATGTTCTCACTGTTTATGGGTGTGACGTTCACACTGTTTTTGAGTTTGATGTTCATACTCTTTTTGGGTGTGATGTTGACACTGTTTATGGGTGTGACGTTCCTACTGTTTATGGGTGTGATGTTCTCACTGTTTATGCTTGTGATGTTCTCTATGTTTCTGGGTGTGACGTTCACACTGTTTTTGAGTTTGATGTTCATACTGTTTGTGGGTGTGACATTCACACTGTTTATGGGTGTGACATTCACACTGTTTTTGGGTGTGATGTTCACACTGTTTGTGGGTGTGACATTCTCAATTTTGATCGGTTTAATCGTCTCACTGTTTATGGGTGCGTCACTCTCCCTGTTCTATGGGTGTGACGTTCCTACTGTTTATGGGTGTGATGTTCACACTGTTTTTGGGTGTGACGTTCACACTGTTTATGGGTTTGACGTTCTCACTGTTTATGGGTGTGACATTCCAACTTGTTTATCGGTGTGACGTTCTCACTATTTATGGCTGTGACGTTCTCACTATTTATGGCTGTGACATTCACACTGTTTTTGGTTGTGACTTCCAACTGTTTTTGGTTCTGATCTTCTCACTGTTTATGGGTGTGACATTCACACTGTTTATTGGTGTGATGTTCACACTGTTTATGGGTGTGACGTTCTCACTGTTTATGTGTGTGACGTTCTCACTGTTTTTGGGTGTGACATTCACACTGTTTTTGGGTGCGACATTCACACTGTTTATGGGTGTGATGTTCACACTGTTTGTGGGTGTGACGTTCTCAATGTTTATCGGTTTAATCGTCTCACTGTTTATGTGTGCGTCACTCTCGTTTTATGGGTGTGACGTTACTTCTGTTTATGGGCGTGACACTCTCACTGTTTATGGGTGTGACATTCTCACTGTTTATGGGTGTGACGTCTCACTGTTTTTGGTTGTGACTTCTCACTGTTTATGGGTGTGACGTTCTCACTGTTTATGGGCGTGACATTCCCACTGTTTATGGGTGTGAGGTTCTCACTGATTATGGGTGTGACATTCTCACTGTTTATGGGTGTGAAGTCCTCACTGTTTATGGGCGTGACATTCTCACTGTTTATGGGTGTGAAGTTCTCACTGATTATGGGTGTGATGTTCTCACTGTTTATGGGTGTGTTGTTCACACTGTTTTTGAGTTTGACATTCTCACTGTTTATGGGTGTGAAGTTCTCACTGTTTTTGGGTGCGACGTTCACACTGTTTATGGGTTTGACGTTCTCACTGTTTATTGGTGTTATGTTCTCACTGTTTAGGTATGGAATGTTCACACCGTTTTTGGGTGAGATGTTCACACTGTTAATGGTTGTGACATTCACACTGTTTATGGGTGTGTCGTTCATACTGTTTATGGGTGTGACGTTCACACTGTTTATGTGTGTGACGTTCACCCTGTTTTTGGGTGTGATATTCACACTGTTTTTGGGTGTGACGTTCACACTGTTTATGGGTGTGACGTTCACACTGTTTATGGGTGTGACCTTCTCACTGTTTATGTGTGTGACCTTCTCACTGTTAATGGGTTTGATGTTCACACTGTTTATGGGTGTGACGTTCTCTCTGTCCATGGGTGTGACGTTCTCAATGTTTTTGGTTGTGACTTCTCACTGTTTATGGGTATGACATTCTCACTGTTCATGGGTGTGACGTTCTCACTGTTTATGGGTGTGACGTTCTCACTGTTTATGGGTGTGACGTTCTCACTGTTAATGGGTTTGACGTTCACATTGTTTATGGGTGTGACGTTCTCACTGTTCATGGGTGTGTCGTTCTCACTGTTTATGGGTGTGACGTTCTCACTGTTAATGGGTTTGACGTTCACACTGTTTCTGCGTGTGACGTTCTCACTGTTCATGGGTGTGCCGTTCTCACTGTTTATGGGTGCGACATACACGCTGTTTTTGTTTGTGATTTCTCACTGTTTTTGGTTGTGACTTCTCATTGTTTATGTGTGTGACGTTCTCACTGTTTATGGGTATGGCGTTCACACTGTTTATGGGTATCACGTTCACACTTTTTATGGGTATGTCGTTCACACTGTTTATGGGTGTGACTTCTCACTGTTTATGGGTGTGACATTCTCACTGATTATGGGTGTGACTTCTCACTGTTTATGGGTGTGACATTCTCACTGTTTATGGGTGTGACATTCTCACTGATTATGGGTGTGACTTCTCACTGTTTATGGGTGTGACATTCTCACTGATTATGGGTGTGACTTCTCACTGTTTATGGGTGTGACATTCTCACTGATTATGGGTGTGACTTCTCACTGTTTATGGGTGTGAATTCTCACTGTTTTTGGTTGAGACTTCTCACTGTTTATAGGTGTGACGTTCCTACTGTTTATAGGTGTGATGTTCTCACTGTTTATGGGTGTGACGTTCACACTGTTTTTGAGTTTGATGTTCATACTCTTTTTGGGTGTGATGTTGACACTGTTTATGGGTGTGACGTTCCTACTGTTTATGGGTGTGACATTCTCACTGTTTATCAGTTAAACCGTCTCAATGATTATGGGGTGTCACTCTACCTTTTTTTTAATGGTGTGACATTCCTAATGTTTACGGGTGTGACGTTCTCACGCTTTATGGTTGTGACGTTCTCACCGTTTATGGCTGTGACGTTCACACTGATTATGGCTGTGACATTCACACTGTTTATGGGTGTAACGTTGACACTCTTTATGGGTGTGACGTTCTCACTGTTTATCGGTTAAACCGTCTCACTCTTTATGGGTGCGTCACTCTACCTGTTTTATGGGTGTGACGCTCCTACTGTTTATGGGTGTGACATTCTCACTGTTTATGGTTGTGAAGTTCTCACTGTTTATGGGTGAGACATTCACACTGATTATGGGTGTGACCTTCACACTGTTTGTGGGTGTGGCGTTCTCACTGTTTATGGGTGAGACGTTCACACTGTTTTTGAGTTTGATGTTCATACTGTTTTTGGGTGTGATGTTGACACTGTTTATGGGTGTGATGTTCACACTGTTTATGGGTGTGACATTCACCCTGTTTATGGGTTTGACATTCACACTCTTTATGGGTGTGACGTTCTCACTGTTTATGTGTGTGACGTTCTCACTGTTTTTGGGTGTGACGTTCACACTGTTTTTTGGTGTAACGTTCACACTGTTTATGGGTGAGACATTCACACTGATTATGGGTGTGACGTTCACACTGTTTATGGGTGTGACGTTCACACTGTTTATGGGTGTGACGTTCTCAATGTTTATTGGTTTAACCGTCTCACTGTTTATCGTTGTGTCACTCTCCCTGTTTAATGGGTGTGACGTTCCTACTGTTTATAGGTGTTTTGTTCTCACTGTTTATGGTTGTGACGTTCTCACTGTTTATGGGTGTGACGTTCTCCCAGTCTATGGGTGTGACATTCTCATTGTTTATCGGTGTGATGTTCTCACTGTTTATGGGTGTGATGTTCACACTGTTTATGGGTGTGTCATGCTCACTGTATATGGTTGTGACGTTCGCACTGTTTTTGGTTGTGACTTCTCACTGTTTTTGGTTGTGACTTCTCACTGTTTATTGGTGTGACATTCTCACTGTTTATGGGTTTGACATTCACACTGTTTATGGGTGTGAAGTTCTCACCGTATATGGGTGTGACATTCTCACTGTTTTTTGGTGGGATGTTCTCACAGTTTATGCGTGTGACGTTCACACTGTATATGGGTTTACGTTCTCACCATTTATGGGTTTGACGTTCTCACTGTTTGTGGGTGTGACATTCTCACTGTTAATGGGTGTGATGTTCTCACTGTTCATGGTTGTGATGTTCTCACTGTTTATGGGTGTTACGTTCACACTTTTTGGGTGTGATGTTCATACTGCTTTTGGGTGTAATGCTCACACTGTTTATGTATGTGATGTTCACACTGTTTTTGGGTGTGACGTTCTCAATGTTTTTGGGTGTGACATTCTCACTGTTTTTGGGTGTGACATTCTCACTCTTTATTGGTGTGACATTCTCACTGTTTATGGGTGTGAAGTTCTCACTGGTTATGGGTGTGATGTTCTCACTGTTTATGGGTGTGATGTTCACACTGTTTTTGAGTTTGACATTCTCACTGTTTATGGGTGTGACATTCTCACTGTTTTTGGGTGTGATGTTCACACTGTTTATTGGTGTGGAGTTCTCACCGTATATGGGTGTGACATTCTCACTGTTTTTCGGTGTGATGTTCTCACAGTTTATGCGTGTGACGTTCACACTGTATATGGGTTTAAGTTCTCACTGTTTATGGGTTTGACATTCTCTCTGTTTGTGGGTGTGACATTCTCACTGTTAATGGGTGTGATGTTCTCACTGTTCATGGTTGTGATGTTCTCACTGTTTCGGGGTGTGACGTTCACACTTTTTGGGTGTGATGTTCATACTGCTTTTGGGTGTGATGTTCACACTGTTTATGGATGTGATGTTCAGACTGTTTATGGGTATGACGTTCTCAATGTTTATGGGCATGACATTCTCACTGTTTATGGGTGTGACGTTCTCACTGTTTATGGGTGTGACGTCTCACTGTTTATGGGTGTGACTTCTCGCTGTTTATGGGTGTGAAGTTCTCAATGTTTATGGGTGTGACATTCTCACTGTTTATGGGTGTGAAGTTCTCACTGATTATGGTTGTGACATTCTCACTGTTTATGAATTGAAGTTCTCAATGTTTATGGGTGTGACATTCTCACTGTTTATGGGTGTGAAGTTCTCACTGGTTATGGGTGTGATGTTCTCACTGTTTATGGGTGTGATGTTCACACTGTTTTTGAGTGTGACATTCTCATTGTTTATGGGTGTGATGTTCTCACTGTTTTTGGGTGTGACGTTCACACTGTTTATGGGTTTGATGTTCTCACTGTTTATTGGTGTTATGTTCTCACTGTTTAGGTATGGAATGTTCACACTGTTTTCGGGTGAGATGTTCACACTGTTAATGGTTGTG